>NW_025783913.1:0-24607 GCF_021130785.1 Homalodisca vitripennis
TCGAAGAGCTCACTATTCCCAAAAAAAAACTAATTTGTGCTGTCTTCTGTTGCTTAGCCACGTGGTTTTTTGCCATAAAGATTCTATCCATAAGTTTTTTTTTATATTCTTGCCCTCTTAACGTTCATATTTAAGATTTGACATATAAAGAAGAGGATAAATTCTATTCTTCAAATATTCGATTTTTCTGTTTTAGCACATAGCGAAGGCAAAGTAAAATCTTGTTATCCATACAATTGTGTTTAACGAAATTTCCTTTTAACAATAACATAATTTACTACCAACGTAAAAGGTTAGCCTAATGCCTCAAAAGTATAACATGAAATAATATATTGTTATAAATTAAGATTTTTATTTTATATCCTCAGTCTTTTGGCATTTTTTTTTTAACACTTCTACCTTTTAACTATAACTTATTCATACTGCACAGTTTTCTTTTAAGTATAAAGTGTATTGAATTTTAAAATTTTTTAAAAGATAAATATAAAAGGAAATTACATTTTTACCGGATAATATAACTTCCACTCCATCCAATTCGGAGTAACACTATATAAATATCTTTGGGATTCAGGTCACCATGTCTGCATCAAAATTAAATCAAAAAATAAAATTTCCCAGATCTCCCGTAATTAAAACGGAGGATACATTCCCTTAGAGTCTTTTTGGAAATTATCCTTGGGTAACTGTTTAGCAAAAAAATTTTACTTGGAAGGTAGCCAACCGTTTCGATTGAATCTTGTTACAGCGTGTCTCCTCCGTAAATCCCTTTGAAAAAAAACCAGGCATGTATTTGAAGAGAAGACAGCGGACTTGCCGCTGGCTGTCCTCCCCTGCGATAATTGTACATTCCTAAAGGGGAGTGTCCTTTTCTCCATTGGCTTACTGAACAATATATCTCCTTAAAATTTATATATATATTCCATTTTGCTACAGAAGTTAACTATAGTTTAAAAATAAAACTAGTTTATAAAGTATAATAATGATGTATTTGATAATAATGCATTTTACGTACATTGCATTATTATATATTTTAATATATTTCCTAACCTTCTCATTTAAATAACGTAGTTACTAATACGTATCTTAATCTTTATATAATTAATATATATATATATATATATATAATATTAAAGAAGATAGGTGGGTGTTTCACTGAATGTTTCCTAAACGGCTGGACAGATTATAATGAAATATTTTGTGTCTTCAGGTAGATTCCAGGATGGATTAGATTTACAAATTTAAGCGTTTTCGAATTGAATTTATAAGAGCAAAATAATGTTATAAAAGTACCTGCAAAATTTTAAACTGCAATTACTGACATTTACGAATATTTTATAGTTAAACAGTATGTGAAGGAGCTAAGAACTTTAAAACTTGAGTGTTAGCCAACTGTATAAAAAAGTATATGTACGAGTAGGATGTGTTTTTTATATTTTTTTTGGGTTTGCAGGACACCTTAGTCCTACAAAAAATGTTTTTTTTAAAATTTTCCATATTAATGTTATAAAATAAGTTATGACTAACATGAAGTAAGGACCACAAGGGAAAGACAGCGGTCCCGAAAAGTATATGTAGATAAAATGCTTCACTGAATTCTAGAGCCTGATAAGATTTTGCATGCATTTTATACAAAATGGTAACTTATAAAAGCGTTATTTCTTGTCCGGTATACTTTACTTTGGTCTGTATCAGATATTTCGGACCTTGGTCTCGAAGAATAGATCCCTTCTCTGTCTCTTTTCATTGACTGGCCTTAAACTTGTCAGAATATAACTTTTAGTTTAGGAATATTGTTTATCTGAATTTGATATTGATTTTCGAACTTGTTTTATTGAAAAAAACGTAGTAAAAGTGAAGTAAAGTAAGTACCGTAAATTAATCGTTATTTTCTTTGGTGCTTCTACAATTACATTTTACAATTTTGTATATGTATATTTATATATGAATATGTGCTTGCGTGTGTATTTTTATTTTGATCCCTATAACAAGTAATAATATCATTCAATATCCCATGAGCACTAACACCGTGCTTTATTAAAAAACTTTTAACTTCTAACCCTAAATGGAGAAATGAGGAGTAGTTCAAAGATTTCCTCATTTGAAATGTCTTATAATAAAAACCCCATGCTTTTTTTATTTTAAATCCATTAAAATGTAGTAGTTTCCCCAACTTTTTAATTAAAAATATGCTAAATATCTATTAAAAACTTTTGTAAACAAAATATGGTGTCTTATAATTAAATAACACAAGTATATTTTGTAGTCAGACGTATGTGAAGAAGCTAAGAACTTAAACTTTGAAGTGTTACCACTGTATAAATAAAGTATAGTACGATAGGAGTGTCCTTTTTTATAATTTTTTGGTTTGCAGTGACACCTCAGCCACAAAAAATTTAAAATAGTCCATAGTTTTAATTTATAAATATGAAACATTATGACCATCAGAGTAACCCTCATGATGTATAATAACATGAGTCCAGATATAACTTTAAATTATTGTGTGTTAGAGAATTAAACTTGTTTTTTCGTCATAACCTTTAATATAGCAGAGTGTCCGCAAGAAATGATTTTATTGTTGTTAAAATTATTTAAAAAACTGTAAACTAAAATCGTAATCCCTAGTAATATTAATATATACGATTGTTATCTTTTATATGACGTGAAATACAAGCAGACCGCATTACCACAGCAATGCAAAGCGAAAACAGCTGTTTGTGTCGTTTCGATATGGCAGACACGACCCTTTGTGTCAACGCACTATTTTGGTGCATGCCTGCATAGTCACGCTAAGGCACATCTATTATCACAATGAATTGTTTATTTCATATGATACTTTCTTATGCAAAAACGAGCAAAACTATTATTTTCTTGAAATCAATGATTTTTAAAAATCTCCAAAGTCCCCCCCCCCCCCCCCCCCGGTACTTCTTTTTAATCTTTTTCGTTTCAAGAAAATACAACTCTTTTAAACGTTACATCTTTTTTTTATTCTTAACATACTAAACCAAAAAAATTCTGCTGTACACAAGCATAAAATATAATACTTATAGTAAAAGAGTCTTGCATACGCTATAGACCGTCAAGAAGACAGCGTCTACGATTGAAGATAAATGCTTCACTGAAGCCGCTCTGATAATGTTGCATGCATTGTATATGCAGGAACCAAAGTAATTTACAAAGCTTTTATTTATTGTCCGTATACTTTATTTTGGTCTGTATCAGATAAGGGGATTTTTGGCCGAAACAGTTTCCCCCCCCCGGGTTTTTTTTAAATTTAAAGGGGGCCCCAAAACTTTCAACTTTTTCTTTAGTTTAGAAATATTTTTATGCTGTTTTGATATTTTTTTTCAAAATTTTGTTTATTGAAAAAAACGTTTTAAAATTTGAAGAAAAGTAAGTACCGTAAATTAATCGTTATTTTTTTTGTGCTTCTACAAGTTACATTTTAAAAATTTTTTGTATATGTAATTTTATAAATAGGGGCGTGTTTGTGTATGCGTTCCCTGTGTTTTTTTAAAAGGGGGCAACAAAGCAAACTCCTTGTGGCATCAAAATATAATTCATTTTAAACATAAATCTGCTAAAATTGCCAAAATTTTGTTTGAAATATTGGCCCCTCGGGCTCTGAGATAACCACGAACTTAAATAAATTACCTTTAACCCGGGGAACAATTTTAAAAAGTCACAGCACAAACTACTTTTTTGAATCTTAAAGTTGTGAAGGCTAACCAATAGCCCCCTGAAGAATCAAACGCAAATAACCACAAAAATTTAAAGGGGGTTAAAAAACCTTCTTAGTGCTAGGGCATTTTACTCTTTTTAAATTTTTTTTGCGGGGTCCTGGGATATCTTCACTAAACTAAAAAAAAAATTTTCAAACCCCCCCTTTTCTGTTTTCCAAAAAAAATTCGGGCCACTATCGGGGGAAACGACACTTTTCATCCCCAAAAAAAAATTTTAAAATTTTTATTTTTTTAACCTATTTTTTTACTAAAAATTTTAAAATTTTGTTTTAAAAAAATTGGACTTTAATTTTTATTAAAGTTTGCAATACACTTATTTTAAATTTTTTTTTCCTGCAATAAAAAATATAATTTTTTATCTACTTATTTTTTTTTAAAAGTCAAAAGGCCCTTTTATTTTACTCGTAATTTTTTTGAAAATGGGCTGGGCCCTTTTTTTTTTAAAAAAAAAAAAAATGGGAAAAAAATTTGGGGGGAAAAGATAAAAAATCAAAATAGCCTTTTCACAGGTGAAGTGAATATGATTAGTCATAGTTTATAACAGCCTGATTTGATAAAAACCTGGGGAAACTGTCAACAACAAACTGAAACTTAATAATACATTTTTTCAAAAAACTCCTCCCTAGTATTTTCTCTTTTTAGCCCCCCATCTTAAACGTTATGTTAACCCTTACCTGTTTTTATTTCCCTATATTTTTAAAACCCCAAAAAAATCTTTAGCAGAAAAATTGGGGGTCTTTCGTTTTAAAAATTTTAAAAACTATTTTTTCAATGAAAACATTTACAGATAAAACAGATTTTTTTTATTTTAAAAACGTTTAAAAAATTTAAAAAAAAAACATAAGATAAAAAAAATTTTAGATAAAATTTTCAGGGAAAGGGGAAAGGGAACCACTTTCTTAAGCCCCCAAAAAAAAAACAAAAAAAAACAAGCCATTTTCACCAATTTGTTCCCCCCAAAAAATAGGGGACGGGGAGTTTAAGGGCCCAAAGTCGCTACCCCCCGAATTTTAAACGTTTTGATTGTCTAAAATGGTTTGGCTTTTGCATAAAAATTTTAAAAAGTGGCAAAAACACATTTTGCATTTTTTAATGCCCAATACTAAAAAAAAATCATAAAGGCTGTTAAAATTTGTATATATAAATTTTTTGAATCTCTTTTAATTTTTAAAATTTTTTTTCATACACCCTTTTTTCCTTACTAATAATATAAACCTTTTTTTTGTTGGGAAAAGCTCACTTCTTTCAACGTTGGAATAACCCAACCCCCTTAAATCGATTCCTTAGAGCTGTAAATACCCACTTTTTTAAAACTTTAAAGTGTCCAAAAATTTAAAAAAAATTTAAAAATTGCGTTTTTTTTTTTAAAATTTTTAAAATACTGAATAACCTTTTTCGATTTTTCCCTTTGCTGCTAAATCCATAAAAAGAAAAGCTTCGCATTTAATTTTTTATAGCTGGAACGTACAAAAAAAATGAAGTTTAAGCACACAACTGATTTTTCTTGGAATCCCTAAAAATTTTTTATTAACAAAGAAATCGACGTCTTTCCCCCTATTTTATTTTTTTTGGTGTCAAAAAGGGGGACACCTAAAAGGAAACAAGGGAAAAAATAATTTTTTCAATCTTTTTAAAATTTTTTGGGGTTGAAAAAATAAAATCCCCTTAATTTTTAATAAATTTTTAAAATATGTCAAATAACCATACATGCTTTTAAAATTTACGAAAAAAACTCTCTTTCCACTTTTTTAATTTTTTTAAACTATTACTTATGTTTAACCTTGAATTTAATTTTATCGAGCCGGGAAAAAAATTTTTAAAGTATAAAAAAAGTATGGGCATATTTTTGACTCTTTGATGTCTTCCCAAACTTTAACAAACCCCCAAAATTACGGGGGGACAACAGAAATTTTCCCTTTTCCTTTTAAATTTTTTTCTGTCGAATATAAAAAAACCCGGGGCATAGATCCGTTGGGGTCTCGCTCCTAAACATTATTTAAACCCCAGCAGGAATTTTTTTTTTTAAGTTAAATTTTTTTTTTTTAAAACGTTATAACAACATTAACCAAAAAAATTTAAATTTTATCTAAAATAATTTTTTTTATGCTTACATAATGCCTCAACAGAAAATTTTTTTAAAAAATTTAAACTACAAAATTTGTTTAATTTTAAAGTATTCGCAGGGATAAAATTTTTCAAAATTATTATTTGGTTACATATAACGGGGTTTTTTGCCCTTTTTCAAAACAAAAAACTCTTGAATTTTTTGCAAGAGAAATTTACGTTGCAAAAGGTGAAAATATTTTCAATATCAATGAATTTTAAAATTTTTTAAAAATGCGTTGGGGAAAAACAAAATACCGGACCGGGGAAAATGAAAAATTTGTATTTTGGGGACATCGCCGTAAACCCCATTCTCTCAAATTCCGCACTTCATTTCCCAACAGGGGTTAAACTTCAACCAGTTAAAAAAAATTTTTTTCAATATTGTTTGACGATAATTCTTAAAACCAAAAACTATATTTGGGACGTCGGACGAAAAATTTTTTTAAAAAAATGCCTACTTTTTTTCTTTTCAAAATTTAGTTTTTTAAAATGGGGACGAATTTCCCTTTTATAAAAAATTTGAAAAATGATTCATGCAATACACTATTTTAAAAAAACAAAATTAAAGGCTCAGATAGTTTTACAGAAATGAAAAAATTACTTTAATTTAAAACAATTCCTTTTTTTTTCCCAAATTTTTTTTTGCGAGGGGAAATTTTGTTAATTATAATCCTCTTTTCCTTTGGGTTTTTTTGGGGAAAAACAAACCCGGCTATAAATATCCTACTCAATATTTTTTAAATTTCAAAATCCCCCTTTTTTTAAAAACATGGGGAAAATTGCCTTGGCTCCTACAAACAAATTTTTATTTTTAAAAATTTTCTTGGACCAATCCCTTCTCAAAGAAACCCCGTACATAAAACTATTAAGAAAATTTTTTCTGAAATATACCCTATTAAACCCGGGGGGGGGGGGGGGGCCGGAAAAAAAAAGGGCGACTAAAAGGAAAAAAATTTTGAAAAATTTTCCCAGATTACCCCAAAAGTCCCGAGGAAAAAACGGGGGCCCCCCAAAAAATTTTTTTTTGTTTAAAAAATAAACAGAAAAATTTTACCCCGTTTTAAAAACCTGGCGGTCTTTTTTGACGGGTTTTTAATTTTTCCCCCAAAAATTTTTGGGGGCCCCCAGGAGGGAATAAACCCCCTTTTTTGGAAAATTAAAAGAAAACCCTGGAAAAAAAAAAAAAAACAAAAACAAAACCTTTTTTTTAAATTTAACCCCAAAAAAATGCATTTTCAATTTTTTTTTTAAAAATTTTAAAAAAAAATTAAAAAATTTAAAAACCCCCCACCCTTCAACTTTTTTAAAAATTTTTTAATAACCCCTTTTTCCCCGAACCCAAGGGGCCCCCCTTTTTCCCCCTTTAAACCCCCCTTTTTTCGGGAAACCCCCCTTTTAACTTTAAAAAAATTTTTTAAGGCCCCTTTTTGGGGGGGTTGTTTCCCCCTTCAGCCCTTTTTTTTAAACAATTTTTAGTCCTGACTTTAAACCCCCCTTTTTTATGGTAAAATTCCCCTTTTTTAAAAAAAAGGTGGGAAAAAGCACACCTTTTTTAAAAATAAAAATTTTTTTTTTTTCCCCCTTTCATATTTGTAAAAAGGGTTTCAAAACCCCCAAAAAGGGAAATAAAATTTTGTTTTAAAAAAAACCCCCAAGAAAAACCCACATAAAATTTTTCCGAAAAAACTTTGGAAAAAACACCCCCAAAAATAAAAAATTAAAAAATCAATTTTCGAAAACCCAATAAAAAACTTTTTAAAAAAAGAATTTTAAATTTTTTAAATTATTTTTTTTTTCTCCCCTAAAACCCCCAAAAAATTTTCCCAAAAGAACCCCTTTTTTTTTTTTTTAACTTAATCCTTTGGCAAATGGGCCAACAATAATAGGCCTATAATTTTTTAATTGTTAAAAAAAAAAAAAAATTTTTACTAATTTTTTTTGGCCTTTAAAATTATATTTATTTTTCTATATACTTTTTTTTGGGTTTTTTCACCCCAAATTTCCAAAAAAATTAATTTTTTTTTAAATAAATCAACTTTTGGGGGGGAAAAACCCCCCCCGAAAATTTAAATTTTTTTTTAAAAGAAATAAAAATTATTTTAATTTTTAAATTTTTTTTTTAAAAAATTAAACATAAAAAATTAAAATTTTTAAAAAATTTTTTAAACCCCCTTTCACCCACCAAATTGCCAAAAAAAAATTTTTAAATTATCCCTTTTGGGCAAAATTATTAAAAACCTTAATAACAAACGAGAAGGTTTTAAACCTTTTTAGGGTAAACCTATTTTAAAATTAAAATTTTTTTGTTTCCCGTATGTAAATAAAACCTTAAAAACGAAAAAATTTTTTTAAGTTTTTTTTTTAATTTTTAAAGGGTTTATTAAATCCTTTTTTTGAAAATTAAATTTAAAAATTTTTTTTTTATTTAAAAAATTTTAATGGGAAAAATTTTTAAAAAAAAAATTTTAAAAAAATAAAAACAAAATTTTTGTCCCCCCCCTTTTTTAAAAAATTTTAAAAATAGATTTCTTCTTTTAAAATGATTAAAAAATTAATTTGTAAATCCATTTTTTAAAATTTTAAAAACTTTTTTTTATTTCCAAAAAAAAATATTCTCAAAAAAAAAAAACTCAAAAAAAACCCGAAGAAAAAATTTTTAAGAAAAATTAGTTTTAAAGAAAAAAGTCAAAACCCTGAGAAATTTCCATTTTTTAATTCCAATCCTTTATTTTATCACCCCCTTTCCAAAAATTTTCAAAACCCAAAACCCAAAAAATTTTTAAAAAATTTCAACCACTTTTTCAAAAAATTTTAAAATTGGTTTAATTTTTTAAAAATGTTTTAAGCCTTTTTAAATTTTTAAAAAAATCACTTTTAAAAAATATAAATACTTTCCAAATTTTTAAAATTTTATTTTTAAAATTTAAAAAATTTTTGAAAAATTCATTAGGGATTTTTTTTTTTTTCCCAAAAAATTTCCCAAAAGAATTCTTTTTAATTAACCCAAAAAAAATTTTTTAAAAAAAACAAAATTTAAAAATAACATTTTGCTAAAACTTTTTTTTTACTTGTTACTTTCCTTTAAAAATTTTTTATTTATAATTTTTTTGTGGTAACTTTTGGAAAGAAAACAAAAAATTTTTAAATTTTTAAATTTTTAAAAAATAACTTTTATTTTTTAAAAACTCCAAAGTATATATTAAAAACAAATTTAATACCCAGTTAAAAAAAAAATTTTTTGGTAAAACCCCCCCAATTTTTTTTAAAGGGGGTTTTTTAATTTTTTTTAAAAAAAAGCTTTTATTTACTGGGGTTTTTTTTATTAAAATTACATTTTCATAAACCCCCATACTAAAAGGTATTCAAAAAAGGATCAGTAACAGTATGATTTTGGGAAAAAAAACAAAATATTCGCAAAAATTTTTTTTTAAAAAAAATTCCAGTTTGGAAGGCGTACTGAAAAAATTTTTTTGAGCGTTGCCTAAAATAACACTCATTAAAATTTAAAAATTTTATTTTTTAAAGAAAAAAAATAAGACTGGGGAGCTTTTTTTCCCCCAATTTTTTTAAAATTTATTTTGTTAATTTACGAAAAATCAATTAAAAGAAATAAATATGAAATATGTTTTCTGTTATCGTTAAAATAATGTATGGTTTTGTTTTAAAACTGTTCAAAGTATATAAAGAGAAAAATTTTTATTTTAATATAATTAAAAGTTTTTAAGTTTAGAAGTATTTAAATAAGTAAAAATTTTGCTTAATAATAGTATAAATTTTAAATGAAAATGAATTACTAGCACCAGTTATAAAACGTTTGTGGTACAAACTTTTTAAATACTACCTTTTCGTTTTTTCCCGGGAAGATTTAAATTTAAAATTGACAACTTTGAAAGAAACAAAAAATTTAAAACTTTTTTTTTAAACAAACAAAAATATGTCCTTTCATTTTTAATTCACTTAATATTTAAAATAACGTTCCATATTATTTTTACATAGAATGTTGCTTTCTCATATAATCAACTTCATATTCGACTTTAACATATGAAAAATATTATACTTTTTGATTGTTCAACGGATTTATCACCTTAAAAACAACTTTTATTTTCAATAAATCCAAATATCATATTAATAGAATATAACTTAAATTTTCATTTAGTTGCTTATACGTTTAAAATACTATGCTAGATACTATATCTTTATTATAGTACCTACAACTATGATGACAACACAAACTGGATTATAAAATTTGTAACAGTACCTTAGTGATAATAGCTATATTATGTGGATTTATTATCCATTAATTGCTGTATTTTCATGTAAAATATAATAAAGATGTATACTATAAGTATGTGTAATAAATTTGTATATATAATCACGTTTATAGCCGCAACTAAACAGGTATTTTAAGAATAGGAAATCTTGACATGAACGTTTCTACAAGTAATACTGGAAACAACAGTTTTTGAAAGAGCTACTCTAGAACGTCTTGTGATTGAAATTTATTTAAAGTCGACACAATTATTGTCACACGTTTTATTCAAACTTTATCTAACACAAATGCTTTGAGCTACAAAATAAAAACTCGAAGGGTAAAAATCATTTCCGCTTTCAAAATTAAACAATCCTGAACGTCCTGGATATCCATCACGCATAAACTTTTATCAGTTCACCGCTTGAATCATGATACATTAATTATACTCTCGTAAATGCATTGCTTTGAACCAGATATTCATGCATAAAGTTATAACCAAGAATAATATAAGAGCATCTTTTTAGCCAAAAAAAGAACATATAAGGTCTAGAATTACCTACTGACAACTCTAGACGCTTAAAAATCAGGGGTCTTAATAAAAAGTGGGTATGGACATTTTATAGAATAAATGGTGGCTCAGGATAGATTGGTTAAGGGACGTAGGTCAAATACGTCGCATGCTTTATTTACAAGCATCGTACACGTTTACAGATGTATGCATTTAAACAGAGTTTGGCTTACGCAAGATATTAGCAAACATAATCTAACGTAACTTAAAAGTCTTCACGAAGCAAAATGCATCAATCCATTGAATTATGATGTCAAGTGTTTACCAAGAACAACACAAAACTCTCTTCATAAAACAACTTACCTTTCCAGTCTTACAATGGAGGTTTGAAAAAAATAAACATCGATGTATGTTTTATAGAAAAACTATTGGATGCGGCATTCGGTGATTCTTCAAACTTATAGTTAATAGAATAACTCCAGAAGTTTAAAAGTCAGGAAGAATAAATTCTGCGAGCAAATATAGGGGATAAATTTTAAGTGCCACGAGTTCTTAATGTTCGAAACCGGGACCTCCCTAAGTCATTCACTTTAAGAGGCTAAAATTTTTTCAGAATATGTTTTCAACGATATATTCTAAAGGCTAGAATATCTGAAAGGCTATAAATCTTCCAGTGGCGAAAGCTAACGGGTCAGGAGACAATAGTTGTAAGTACCAGTAGATAAAAACTTCCCCATGTCAGAACTCGGTCCAAAGGCCAGAACTTTTTGAGCGAGAAGACTTAAAACGGTATAATATTTTCCTTGATTTCATAAGTCTGAGATTATCTAAATTTTTAGAACACACTAATTCTGAAAACTTATGAAATCAGGAAAAAATAAGACCTGGATCTCATAATGCTGGGATATTGAGTGAACGGATTATCACAGGGACCAGAATATTTTATAAAGAAACATTCTTAAGTCTAGGAGGTCCGTTTCTGTCATTGAAACTACCGAATATGAATTGGAACTTTAAAAACTGACAACCTTTCAGGTGGTAATAGGTTTTTAGTATCCAAATATTATATATTAAAATGGCAGTATTGAAAAAGGTTGGTTTCAAAAAATTAGTATATAAATTATGTTTAGATCTTACACTACCATATAGAAATTGTTACTAGCCTGTGCGAGGATCATCGATCAGAATGAGGAGAAGAGTCGATAGAGTACAAGGTCGATGGTACTGATGAAACGTGCGACGGTCACAAACATTTGTAAACCTGTGCTCATTTAGATCTAAATTCTTAACCCGCTAGGCCATCGGCACTCCCAATTAGAATGAATGTTTTACCTTGATACTTGGTATTGTCATATCTATGGCATGGGTTTTTAGAAATAAACAGTTTAATAGTTCAAATATAGATAGAAGAAGACGAATTTTGATAAAGTAACGATTTCTTGATACGAAGTAAACAACCATAATAAATCTCAATAGATTGCAATGTAAAAGTTGGCACTATGCCCGCAGTTTCAGTTTACATTGGATATCTCATGTTTTATGTACAGTAGTTCTTTGGCTTCCATTAATCCATATATTTTAATAATATTCACGTAAATTAGAAAATTATTATTAACTGACCTAATATTAATTTCTAACTAAACATCCTTAACGTGAGCAATTGTATGAAAACATGTTATTTCATTAATACAGAATGTTTTTGAAAGGGTAGGCTTCTGTCCTTGTATACATTTCTCTTCAAGGGTGTTACTATGATGTTATCATTATCAGATTGCAAGAAGACTTGCTTATAATAACAAATCTTACTGCCATAACCTTAAAATTCAACCAAAGTATACGTTATAAAGAACGATGAAGTGTTGCGGTACTTTTAATTTACTTCTAACAGGACTCTTGTTCGAACCCCTTTCACGTCTTGAAACTTATAAGTCGTTGAGCCTTGGACCTAATGTTTATACTTATTTATTACACTTGGATATACTGTGTTAATAGCCATCCTGGCCTCTGGGTCAACTTGTTTTTGAGCATTGTAATTCCTTACTTATTTCAATATTTGTTTTGTTCTGTATGTGGACATTAGTTTACCTATGTCTGTATAGAAGAAGATTTTACATTTGAAAATTAAATAAGAAGCAAATAAAGAATTTAATATTAAAAATTATAAATCACAGCAAACGTTATTATAATATCTTTTTACTAACGAGTTGTCGAATTAAGTTTATTCGTTTTAAGTTTTCCAATGACAGAGAGCGAGAATGTTGAGTAAGAGATTATGAAGATACAAAAAACTTACGAGGTCTTACGAACGAATCCCTCGGCACTTTCACAGTGGAACTTCAGCATAATTTTACATTTTGGCCATTGTTTTCCCTATGTTATAAGTTTATAAAAGATTTTATCATAATAATTGAACATTTCCTTAAAAAAATAATTATTTTACTCATTTAACATTGCACTCAAATTCATAAATAATGAATAATATTTTTTTTATGACTGTCGTGTGTATGAAATTGTAGTTAAGCAGTGTAAGAGACATTTAAAAAATTTACTTCATATAAATTTTAATACTTGTGTCCACTAGTTTCCATTATTGGATGAGCAATAGCGAAGGGCTGAAAGATTAATATTATCTGTCCTGTCTGTCCTGATATATTTTATTTGTCAGTCTCTAAAAACGAAATGATTTATAGTAAGAAAATAAATTGTGTGAAAACACTTACTATTACCCATAAAAAATTCAAACATGTGACATATTTAACACCATGTAGCCTAATTTACTCAAACACAAACACACTTATCATTGTACCAATTGGTGTGGAGAATTTTGTTTTTTTAAACTCTGGAGACATGAAATCCAAGATAAAGTGGGTAAAAAATCAAAAGGGTATATGTTACAAGATAAATCGAGACGGATTTTATTTTGTAGACTGAACGTTTTGCATGAAACGTTAAAAATAAACAAAATAATTTTCGACAGAATAAGTAATATAGACACGTATAATTTTTTCAGATTTTTGTAATTCCACATGGTTTTAATATATAACCTATCTATAAATGATATGTATAAATCATAATTTTCCTAAAGGAAACAAATACATTTTTTAATAAGTGAATCATAATCATCGTGTTTTCTCCTTGAACAATATTTTTTATTTTCAAAAGTCTTGGATTACATGAAAAAATAATTGCACGATAGAAGTTTGATCCAAAATTATCCCTATATGAACTAACATAGTCGTTGTTTTTATCAAATTTTATATAACTGCTTATAACTGTGAATAACAACCGATAAACTAATTACTTCGTTTCCCCTTTAACACAAACATTTTATAAAATAAATCATATTTCAAATATAAGACTAAAATAAACATTACCCCCAAAAAACCATTTTGTATCAGAGACATTTATAAATACAACTTCTTTTTTTAATTAACCCTCATTAGAATCCCCTTTAGTAGTTCCTTAAGACTGCATAAATTTTTTATTCTCACCAGACGAATTATATCCTAAAAGTTGTTAAAATTACTTAAGATTTATTTTTTTACGATTTTTTAAAATTTATATATATCCTAAATACTTAATACACAGACTGAAATTAAAAAAAGAATCACACTAACTACATATCAAATAAATATAAATGAAAGCAGTGAATACAACACTACACAGAACATTAAAGCAGAATACACAAAAATATGTATTTAAATAAAACCTTTCAAATACAAAAATTGTGAAGTCGTTTCAAAATCTACTACAATTAGATTAAACGAACATGAAAAAATCTATAAAACGGACCATCTTTTCCAGCATCGACGATAAACTAGGAAAGAACAATATGTAACAATAAAAAGCACTCAATTACACCAAACCTTTTACATCCTCAGAGTTCACAATTTAGACCCTACAAAAAATCAACTAACAACAACTGGCAAAGTAAACGAACAGTTACAACACGAAACACGCAAAAGATAGATTAAAACTTTTGTTTCCCCACAATTAGGTAACTATAATAAAAAAACCTAACGATAATGAAAAACGTAACAGCAATAAAAAGACATCATCAGAATATCTAGCAGTTGAAACACGTTAACAAGTCATATTAATTGTTATTTGGCTGAACTTCAGCGAGCTCTATTCCAACGCACCTTACTCAAAAAAACAACTATTTATCACAAAGTTTCATAAACATATAGGCTCTTTAAAAAGCAAGTTTCGCTTTAAAAAAAGGTTCAGTAGGGTCTTTTAATACAAAAGTTAAAAATCTATTTACATTAGAAATTTGTCACTCAAAAGGGTACATTTGTATAATATTATTACAGTAGCAGTGAGCAATATTTCCAGAAAGGGTTCGACATCAGAAGAAAATGCTTCAAATACAAAATATTTTCCAAACTGTTTTGTATTCAATTTTACTGTCTCTACTGTATCATTGAAAAGTATTTGATTTGTAAAACTGCAAAAAAAAACAACAATTAACAAATATATTATTTAGAACGAATATTTTTGGTACCATTATTTTAACGCATCTAAAATAAAAATAAAGTGATATTAAATTTTTAAATTAGTGTCGTTCTTAAATTTTAAAGCCAAATAACTAGGAGACTGAATTATTTTCCTATTATAAAATAAATAGTAAAACCTAATCCAACTAAACTTTTGGGGTTTTGGGGAAGAATTGGTGAAAGAGGACTAAAAAATAATCCTAAATAAGTTTTACGATTGGAATACACAAAATCCGTTTTTTATTTTTATAGGGGCGTAATTCCCAAAATATCAAATGCACCAACAATTTTTTTAAAAAACATGGGGGGCTGTTGTTTGGCCTGTATAAACACGGGAATTCTTTTAATTTTGCCACTAGAAAATATTGAAAACTAATAGTAATAAAAATTTTACTTTAATTATTTTCTTTTTTTCAATATAAATAAATTTGCACTATAAAGCAGATTTGAAAGGTTTTTTGCAAGACGAAAACCGATAAATGAAATTATTTTAAATGAAAGGAATTTCGCTGCATGCAGAACAGAGACTTGGGGAAATACGAAATTTTAATGCAAACCTTTTTTGAAAAATTTGAATAAACTTTGGTTTCTTTTTAGACCCCCCTTGGGGGGTCAGATAAAGGGATCATTCCGTGAAACACGATAAAAAACTTTTGGGGCTAAACTTAAGTTCTACTGATAAGAATTTGGACTTTATTTCAATACTTTTTACCTCTTAATACCTTTAGGAATTTTTTGTTTTTCGCAAGCGTTCAACTTCCCTTTTTTCTAACCTATTATCCGTTAACAAGGTAAAAGGAAACGTTCTAAACTTTTTTTAAAAAATACATATTAATTTAAATTCTCTTAACACCTTTTGCAAAAATTAAACTATAATTTTCTAAAACCCAATCAACAAAATAAATTTTTTTAACCCAAAAACACTGTCAGATAAATGACGTAAAGCCACTTTCATTTTTATACTAAAATAACTATCAAAATATAAAACGGATTACATTTCAATTCCTGCTTAAATTTAAAAACTTTTTGGGGTTCAAAAATTTTAACCAGGCAGAAATACTCATAAAAAAGTAAAACCACGAATAATAACTACAAAAAATGTAAGTACATTGATTGCACCATCCAATTATTCCAAATGAACGGCGATTTTGATTTTAAATTAAAAATTTTTTTAGGGGACGCAGGGGTTTAAAAAATTTTTTCTTATTTTTTTTATTCTACGTTGCAACATGAAAATATTGTTTTAAGATGCAAAAAAACTTATGCTAAAATAATATACTTTCATAATTTTTCAAAAATTGAACACAGTTTATCTAACCTGGGGGAATAATCATGACACCACTGAGCCCCCCATGACGCCGGTTTTTACTTATTAGTACGTTTTCATATATACCTTATTTTGAAAAGGGCAAAACAAAGTCCAATTCTGACAAGGTTCTTTTCGGGATAATAATTAAATAAATTTATGAACTTGAAACATATCCAATAAGTGTGCAAATTTATTTAGAACTTTTGGGGATGCACTTAAAGTTTCGTAAATTTGGGTTTTTTTTCAACACCCAGACAAAAAAAACACGTTTACTCTTATATAACGTATTTTTAGATCATGTACTTTTTCCCAAAATGCAGAAAATAAAAAAATTTTTAAAAAATCTCCTAAATTTTCTATGAATAAATCAAGCTGAGAATTTGCAAAAATTTTCTACAATCTATTTTTAAAAATCATGTACTTTTCAAAAAAGCATTATAATAATCTCCTAAGTTTTCTATAATAAATAATTTCTATTAACATCTACTTCCAACATTTGAAAACCAATTGTATCCTTTAAAAATTAAAAAATAAACTTTGCTTGAAATGTATCATTACCCATAAAACATTAAAATTTTTACCGACTAATACCACACTAATTTGTTTCAAATCTTTAAATCTTAAGCACCAAAAAATTTTAACCCAAAAATTAATAAGAAACGAAAGACACTTCTTTAGAGGCGAAACTTAAAGCTTTACACAAAGAAAATTTTAAAATATGCAATGAAAATAAGTATATTGAAGTCATTGTATATTATAGTTTATTATTATGCCATTAAAATTTTTAAAAATATCAAAAGTTTGAACTTCCCTAAAACTTTTTTCATCTCAAACAGAACAGCATTTGACTAATCTCTAAACCGAAAGCAACGTGGGTACAATAAAACCCGTTCGACTATTTTTATAAGGGGAGTAAAACCTTCCTTTTCCCAGAAACGATTTTTTCCTCACTAAAAATTTAAAAAGGGGGACGTTTTTGAGACTAATCTACTGAAACACGTTTTGATGTCACTGACGTTGGGGCCCCGTTCCCCATTTGTTTTAGGGGGGAGAGTAAAAACCTTTGACCTTTCATCTCACTTAATCATTAAGGAAACGTCTTGTTTATGTTGAATCATTAAAAAACAATTTTCGATGCACGTAACTTTAATCGTCTTCATTTTTTTTGTTTTTACTCCTTTTTTTTTACAAAACGTCTAATTTTAAAAAAAACGTTGTTTTTTGATTTTGAAATTTCTATTTTTGGTGAAAAACTTGTCATAAGAAAAAAAAAAGTCATCATCTGTTTTCCCTTTTTTTTGAATGCCTTGGTTCCCAAAAACCCTTTAAAAACCCTTTTTTAAAAGTTTTTCTTTATTACCCCACATAAAAAAAAAAATTAAAAAAAAAATTTATATTTTGGCCATGTAATTACCGCCTTTGCTTTTTTTTCCATACTTTTTTTTGCCATTTTCCCGACAAATTTATATACACAAACAACAAGAACCACCTTTTCACAAACTAAGAAACTCTTAAAAACTAAAGCTTTTTTTTAGCAACAAACATTATAACTTTCTTTTACCTCAATTTTTTATAAAAACCAAGTATCAATTTAAACATTGCAAAAATTTGAGTTAAAAGTGTATTTTGTTTAAAATATTGTATTTTTTAACCGGTATTTTCTTTTCTAAAAAAAGTTTTTTCAGAAATTTTAACAAAAAAAATTATGTCAATTCAAGCATACATAAAAAATTTTAAAAGTTAAAATTTGTTTAAAAAACCCTTTTAACCCACTGTCAAAAAAAGGGATGTTTACACAGAAAATTTGTTTATATTAACAAGCTAGGGAAAAGGAATTAACCTTTTATCTAAAAGTACCAAAATTTTTAAAAAAAAATTAATTTATTAATAAGATAAAAATCCCCCGGGCCCCCAAAAATACATACTCAAAATGTTATTGGGGGAATCGGTCAGGGGTTTTCAGAGATAGCGTAACGAAAATAAAAATTATTATTAATTACTTTGTATATGTGGTTATTGTATGGGGAAAGTTTTTGTATATTAATTTTTTTTCCCTTTTTACAGTACCTTTTTAAGTCATACAACATTTTAATTAAAGAATCTTTCTTTCCCTTTTGTTAATAAAAGACATTGCATTTTTTAAGTTTTAATACATAATCCCCAATTAATAAATTAAGAAAAGCGGGAAAAATAATAAAATCCCCCTTCATTTTGCAAACAAATTTAAGATTAAAATTTTTGGTGCAAATTGAAAGCGAGTTTTTTTTTAAAATTTAAATTTGTGAATTTACAGGAGCTTGTAGTAAAATATTTTTTCTTTTCCAATTTTAACTAATTTTTTAATAGCAATTTTTTTAAGTTAAATTTATAAATAATGATAAAACCTACTTAAAACTAAAACCTACCTTACTAGCAAAACCACGTATAATCCTTTTAAAAAACGTGACTCTCCTCAAATGAACACTTGTTGTCACCTAGCTGCATTTTTTAGGGAATTTAAGGGGGGTCGAAATTTATCCCATCTCTAAAAACCTAACTTAATTCAATATGGAAAAAAAGCTTTTGAAGTAACTCCCCTACCTATAATCTTTTTAATTTTTTTTTTAAAATTTTAACTATCAACACCATTTATATTGGCCCCTTTTAATTGTTTTATATTTAATATATTTTAAACTTTTTTTTCAACGTTTTTTTTTAAAAACTACGTTTTAAAATTATTACAAATAAAAAAGCCAAAGTTAGAACCAAATCACCACATGACATCCTAAACCCTGAAAATTTTACGTAAGAAGCGCAAAAATTTTCTTTTTATATTTTCAAAATATTTTTTGCCTAGCTGTGAAGATCAAACTTCAGTCAAAAAAAATTAAGCGAAAAATAGAATTCCCGAATTTTTAAAAAAATTTTTTTTTATTCTATAAGATAAACGTAAACAGTTAAAAATAAAACATACTTTAAAAAAACGCTTTAATATAGTTTTAGAAAACTTTTTAAGTTTAGACCATTAATTAGTGATGTATTTAGTTTATTGGGGAATAAGGAAAAGACCCCCTTAGCAAATCAGGAAGGGTGAAAAAGGTTTTCTAATTATAAATATTGGAAGGGGCCCCAGTCTCAAAAACCGGGGTTTAAGCCTTTCAAAAAATTTTTATCCTGGTTTTTTAGTAAAAAAAATTCAACAAAAATTTCCCCATGCTAAGTAAATTTTTAAACCTCCTCTGTTTCAAAATAATTAAAACCCGTATTTATGTTTGGAACAATTTATTACCAAAGTTTTTTTTTTTGAGCAATGTTTCCATAATAATATATATATAATTCTTGGGTACAAAAAAACACACATACACACCCCCCACACACACACACACCACAACAAAACCCACACACAAACACCACACAACACCAACAAACACAACACACACACACACACACAACCACATTTTATATATTTTCATAGGCTGAAAAAATTTTAAACCTTAAGGGGCAATATTTTGTCATCAAAAAAAATTAAAAAACTTTTTAAATTCCGGGGTTTAAAAATTTATATAATACAAACCGATTTTAAGTATCTTAGCCTGAAAATTTATAAATTCAAGGAATAAACTGAAAAAGAGAATGGCAGCTGAAATAACGGAACAAGTTTTAAATTTTTTATGCAAATTTTAAATATAAAATTTTTTTACAAAATGCTTTCTAAACAACTGGTTTAAATCCTTGATTTTTGACAGAATGAAACTTTTAAAAACCTTTACCCCTTTGAAACGATAGTCACAAATTAACGTTTTTTAGGGATTTATTTTATAATTTAAATAATATATTTTATTATAACTATCATAATTTTTATTTCATACCATACTATGTAAATATATAAAGATTTTGCATATTTTTTAAAATGGTAGAAAAAAACATAAGGGAGGAAGGATCGATTGACTACGAAAAAAACATTTCTTACTGCGGGGTCCAATAATATCAAAAATTCTTTAAATCACCCAAAACCTTTGTTACAAAGCTTTAATTTACAGCAATTTCCTAAATGTCTAACCCTTGTTTTTAAAAATCCCACTATCACCCCCAAACCCCACTCATAACAGAATTCAAACAAAAAAAATATGGGGGGAAAGTAAGTTGGGGGTTGGAAGGGTTTAAAAAATCTACTATAAAAAAAATGAATATTTAGATGTGCTGCAAAACCCTAAACCGAAAAAAAGGGACCAATTCCTAATCCTTTTTTTAAAAACCGTTGAAGTCAGGGGAAAGGGGTTTTAAAAAAAAAAAGTTGAAACTTTTTTTAGAATATTTAAAAATCGAAAAAAAAAAAAAAAATTTTTGAAACGTAATCCAAGAAAAATGAGACATTTAAACTTTTTCCCTTCATTGAACATCAAAAAGGTAAAATTTTTTGTTGATATTTAGTTTTGAAAAATTAGAAATAGAGTGCAAAAACAGTGTAAGGAAAATGCAAAACCCCAATTTATCAACTTTCTTTAATTTTTCACGATGTTTTCCGCTAATGCTTGGGGTACTTTTTAAAGGTAAATGAATAACCCACCTTAAAGATCGAACTGTGAATTTTAGCTTTTTAAATATGGGGAAAGGTTGGATTGTGTAGGTTTTATAATTTGAAAAAAAGGGGAAACCAAACACAAGCAACACAACACACAAAAATAGAATGATTTTTTTAATCAAATACTCTTTTTTCAGTGGACCCCAAAAAGCGTATTTTTTTCTTGAATTCAATAAAAAAATATCCGACAATACTTAAAAAATTTTTTTGGAAAAATTTTTTTTTCACTATACAGTAAAAATCAACAATACCATCGGAATCTTTAAAAACTAACACTCGTTTAAAAAAAAAAATTTTAATTTCTAACCCTTAATGGGGAAGTGAGAGTCAAAAATTCCTCTTTTTTAAATGTTCTTATAATAAAAACCCCCCTGCTTTTTTTAAACCCTTAAAGTAGTTTCCCAAATTTAATTAAAAAAATGCTAAATTTTATACTTTTTTTTAACAAAAAGTTCTTTTAATTAAAAAACCAAAAAATTCAATTAATAAATTAAAACAATAAATACCCCATTAAAATTGGGTTATATTTTTTTGATCTAATGTTAAAGGACCTGAATTTTTGGGGGAACTTTTTTTTGTGGATCAAAACATAAATAATCTGGCCCCGTAAACATAAATAGGGGAACTCATAGGATAACTTTCCAAAAGTTTTTCCACAAATTTTTTTTTTTTTTTTATTTCTAAAAATTATATATTCAAAAATTAAAAAATTTTATATAAAATGGGGGAAAATTTATAAAAGACTTTTTTTTATAAAATTTTCAAAAGGGGTTTATGAATGGGATGTAGATCCCCCTTTTTCTCTCAAAAAAACGTAGAGCTTAGCGGGGGTTGTTGCAACGGGAATCCCTTTCTTGTTTACAGTTGGGAAAAACTTTGCAAAAATAATTTGAAAGTACGGGTAATTTCACAACTACTTTGGGGGAAGGGGGGCCTTTTAAAGGGTTTTAAAACATCGTTGAATTTGGGGAAAAGACTAAATTTTTTTCAACAAAGTGTAAATGCCTTTGCATTTTTACTTACAAATAAATGGCATAATATCTTCCAAAAAAAAGTTTCTAACAAACTGACAAAACAGTATAAAAGGCATTAATTTAAATATGCTATGCTACATTTTTACTTGCTTTTTAAGCAAGCTTAGCATTTAATCCCGAGGTTTTTGGGTCTATCCAATCCTGAAACAACGTTTTTTCCGATCGATGAATATGCCGGGGAAAACTGAGTTTGAGTACTGACAGAAATTCTAAATTTTTTCCAAAAGACGACAGATGGGGCCAAGACTTCCGCATCCGTCTTTTTATAGTTAAGAAATGGAACCAGGGGTACAAAGTTCCCCGAATACCAAAAAAATGTTGCAGAAAAAAACCCAAGCTATGTCATCAAAATTTGGGAAATCACAATGATAATTTATAACCCCAATTTTAAAAAAATTTCCCGAAAAGGGGCCAAACAATTTTACCACAAATATTGAAATTTGCAGTTAATAATTACTCCTCAACAATATTGGGCCCCCAATTTAAAACACGTCGGTTTTATAAAAGCAGTAAGAATCTACGGTATAAACCACCAGAACAACAAACTTTTTAATTTTATATCATAGTTAATTTAATAAAATTTATAAAAAAACTACTAGCTTGCCCGCGGTTTCGAAACCAATTTGTTAACCTAACACCTTAATACTCTTTCTCGTCTGATTCTGAGGCTCGATCTCTTTTTCCGACTTGGGGGGTAGATCGACCTTTTCTTTCGCTTTGGAGCATAATTGTAGGGGAACAACTAAAAAATGTTTTTTAATTTATAAGATTTAATCAGCACTCCGAATCACATAATGTATCCGATCCAATTGAACCGGGCTGTTCACCACACCGTGATTAGAATGCTTTCTCTAACTTTATTAATCACATTATTTAAATAATAAATCCTTCATAACCTATCTTAATTGCTACTTACATTTTAAATAATTTTGACAGCTCTACTATATTTATATAATATACAAAGAATCAGCCTGATCTAAAAAATTTGACAAAGACGTTAACCATATGTTTTGCTGGCAGATGCAGTTTCTTATGGGCTATTTCTGTAACCAGTGGGGCGCGAATCCTCGTAATCGGGTAAAGGCGGATAAACATCAATGGGTCATAAGCATATAAAACCTAATCCCGTGGAAAAATACATTATACCGTACAAATTTTCAATCATGATTCCGGGCCAAATAGGTTTCACGATTCCATAAAGGACATACATACAAACATTCATTTTTATATATATATATAGATATAATCATAAACTATTATATATATTTAAACACCAAATAATTTATATTATTTATTGTTGAGTACTGGCTTCTATGAATTTAGTAAAATGTATCAGAGAGAGAGAGAGAGAGAGAAACACCTTTTTATTCACAAATCACACAAGACTTTCGATAAGCGTCAATACAGTCCCTTCAAATTTTCAAATAGCATGATTTTGAGTTAGACTAGACTTTCAAAAGCTAGGTCAAATGTCCTTCCCCCAGAAGCAGCAAACTACAATCTCACTGCGTAGAATGCAAGCCGCTGCACCAACCACCCTCCTCAGACTGTGTCGTCTGTGAAGGTGAAGGTTCCCTTAAGGTTCTTTTCTGTCCAGCTCCATCCGGGAAGGAGATTGAAGAATTCATGAGCAACCTGCGTAGGAAGAGTTTTTCTTCGCAACAGAGCCTCGTGCGATGAGAAAGATGGTTGAAATTGTTCGCATTCCTCGGTTCGGTGCTGGTGGCAATAAAGAATTTATCGGCGAGTTACTTATGCAGAGCTTCCCTTAATAGTTGACCAAGATGAAAGCGCTGACGCCAACGGTTTAGGATTTCCCACTTAAACGGAAGGCTTTCCCTACAGCTTTCCACGGGAATCCGCCCGACCCAGGCCACCATTGCACTAAATAATCGCCCTCTGTATTCTGGATAAGTAGCGGTTCTCTCCAAATTGAAGCAGACGATCCACCCCAACCCAAAGCGATCCCCATAGCTTCATATGGCTATCAAACAAGGCAAAGTAAGTCGCTCTGACTGCCCTTCCCCTCCGTTCCCACAGCTACAATTCGCTTTTAAATGGCAAATAAGGCAGTGCCTAAGTCTCCTGCAAAGAACAATCTATAATGATTCTTCCAAAGAGAGGTCAACATCCCACAACAACAACCCAGGTTGTATGGTGTTGTGTCTGTGCTCCAGTACAAGATTTGGCGATACCACCATATTACCTTTTTTCTTTTGGTCCCTAACAGCAACTGACTCTTTGTTTTTTCTTTTTTCAACTCGTTTATAGGAAAGAAACCAAGTCATCTCCATGGAGCAGGGTAGTCAGAGGACCACACTCCACAAAAGCCAACTGAAGGCAATTTAGACCTCAAACTAAATCCACATTCATTCCGCTGATGTATTAAGCATGACGGTATCATCGCAATACCCTAATATAGCAACGTTGCCAAAAAGGGTCCGACATAAGATGGGTAAGTCCATTAGTAAACAAGTCATAAACATAACAGACCAATACGATCCGACAACCCCTGCGTACAGGCAGAGGGCAGGGTTTGACCCGCACAACTCCCCCATGACTGAGAAATTTCCACAATTTTTGACCCTTTTGGGC
>NW_025783914.1:0-26512 GCF_021130785.1 Homalodisca vitripennis
GCTTGTGCTCAGATAAAGATGGACTAAAAGAAGAATTTTAAGAAAATTGAAATCGGATCTCAGAAGCAATGGGTACCCTCAACATTAAAGTAATTAATAAGTGCAAACGAACCAGAAGAATCAATTCCGTGAGTCAGAAAAACAGATTTGTGATAAGATTTGCGGTTATGTTCAATCCCTTATGTGCCGGGATTAGTCGGAGAAAATTAGAAGAGATAGGGTAGAAAGATACAACATTAGAAACCGCGTTTAAAACCACATCATTGCTCACAACACTCTTAGACAAAAGTCTCGTAAACAACAGAAACCAAAAAATGAGCACACAGGATTCCCAAAAACTGTGTTTTACAGTATAAAAATGTAAGCTGCAATAGGGAATACATAGGCGAGACAAAAAGACCACTAAACGTAAGGATAAAAGAACACAAAGAAAACACGAGAAAGGGTTTCACAGAAAAGTCAAAAATTGCACACCATTGTTGGTCCGAAGACCATCATATGAATTGGGATGAAGCCCACATAATACATCGGAACCACATTTCTTCAAAAGGAAATTAATTGAGGCAACATACATTAAAATTGGCAGACCAACCAATCAGTCCAACCATCAGTCGAGATTAGGCCGCTTTGGTTGCCAATTCTAAAAAATGAACTAAAGAGAAAACCAAAAGTATCAAACGGATCGGATATTTGTAATAAACCAATGCGGAGTCACAATATGGTTTTAAGAAGTTCATCTCGCATGAACCAATAATAACGAAAGGGCCCATTCCTGTTCCCCTTCCCTTGTATTTCCGCCATCTTGTTTTAGCCAGCCGTCATGATTGCCATTGGCTAGTCCCTCTGGTCAGTCGTAGGTGGTCAGTAGACGAGTGAAGACGCATTGTGACCTGTATTCCGTAGTTTACTTTTAATGATTAGTGTTTTGTATAGTTTTGTATTAAGTGCATGTCTTTAGTGTTAGTGAAGTTGACAACAACATGTAGGTTGTGATTCCTGACTTAGGCGTGCCACAACGCTTTAGTAAGATTTGTTTATTTTAACTTAGTTTGTAATTATGTATTAGGTTAGTTCTTTACCTGAAGAAGAGATCAGATTGCAGATCTCGAAACGTAGTGTTACTGTTTTCTTGTTTCACTGAACGATGGCAAATGTCCGGAAAAATCCTGTTTCCTTCACAATCCTTCCATCGTCAAAAATAACCTTTAAACAAAGATCATGGTTTAATGGTAGGACAAGGTGGGTTTCACAACTATTGACAAGCAGATCATGGTTTATGGTAGGACAAGGTGGGTTTCACACCTTTTGACAAGCAAGTCATGCTTTTATGTCGGAAGAAATTGGCTGAAATTTCCTGAATCGATTCCAACAAGATGTAACAGAATCGTGGACGTTAAACACCACTTCTGATGAAACATTAGTCCATCACTATTCTCTCAAATTCAAAATGGGCAATAGTGGAATGGCTGAACTTTGTTCTTATAATGTGGAATCGCCAAAGTAACTTCTGGAACATAACTATTGGTGAGCTTAATTATGTTGCTGGTGTAGTCCTTTACCATTCTATCATATGATCTTGCCCCAGTAATGCATATCATCCAGTAACACCCATGAAAATTAAAATTCAATTAATATTTTAATGACTTTAGTAATATTGCTATTTACGTGACAAGTCAGCACTTACAGTTTCGGTCAATGATATTACGGCCAAGGGTGTAATTTAACTGTTGTGTTCATAAAGAATACAAGTAAAATTAATATGGAGAGAAAAACAAAATTAATTCGTGAAAAGTAATGGGAAATCATAAGCAAAAAGTGGTAGTATTTTAAATGCTTAAATCTTATATATGCAATGTTTAAAGTTTCATATAAGTTATTATTCTATAATTCTCTTTCCAGGTCGTAGATGGCATGTATCAAGAACTGATGAATAACGTCAGTAAGAAAATGTTGGGTCATCAAAACTGCAGGAGAACCTCCTCTGTTAAATTCTCTTCTGGAGATGCTGAGTTGTTTTAGAAAAAAATCAATGCTGGAGTCCAAAGTTTATTTGAGCAGATTACAATTCTACTTTTCCAAGGCATGCATTGTTTTCATTTCATCTATATATAACATGGTGTGACAAGTAGTTATTGTATACTTGGTAAAATCCAAGGATGATGAAACATAGTTAGGCAGGTGCAATCAATATTCCCCCTAGCAAGTCCTCCTGTGTATCCAAGGACAAAACACAACAATTAAAAATAGAAGTGCTTAGAACATGATTAACCAGACAAGATGTACCTGTTTTAAACCGATTTCAACATAAATTTGTTTCAAGAATTACTTTTGGTTCCGTTTATATTAAAGGAGTTGTAGTGTTTACTTAATCAAACGCATTTTACCAGGTTCAAACTAACCTTTACCTCACTAGGGTAGGACTACGATTAACCTGATTATCTTCAGTGAAAAAATAAATCACAGATTTAATGAAATTTTAAACAAAAATTATGTTAACTTTTCTTATTTTTAGAATAAATATTAATTCTTGTAAACATTTCAACTTGTGCAAACTGATCGAATTACGGCTCAGAAGTTTAAAAGGAACAAATGGTTGACAAACACAACATATTATTATTTTGAATATTTAATCATGCTGTAGGTTTGGTTCAGTAAAGATTCGTTACTATGTAAGCATTTTGTCATGTTGTTCTGTTATTTTTGAAAACGTGAACTAGATAACTTTTATAAATGTAGGGACTTAGAAAGTGAAACAGCTTAAGAATTGGACAAATATTACAACATAAAATAACAATAATGTTACTTGTGGCCTCTTTCCTTCTGCTTCACTTGAAAGTGAAACAGCTTAAGAGCTAATTGGACAAATATTACAACATAAAATAACAATCGTGTTACTTGTGGTCTCTTTCCTTCTGCTTCACTTGAAAGTGGAACAGCTGAAGAGCTAATTGGACAAATATTACAACATAACATAACAATCGTGTTACTTGTGGTCTTTTTCCTCCTGCTTCACTTCCCAATTAAAATAAAAATTTAAAATACAGGAATACAAGTCCATAGCAACAATTTTAATATTATAATTTATAATCTACCAAACATTAACTTGCATTTGAGTAGAATATTATCAGTTCTTTTGTGTGATACAGCAACAAATTGAACATTTGTATAAATGCACTGTTGACTCTAATGATTTACTCTTTTAAATAGCACATTCCCAAAATTTTTCTGTGGTTTCAGTAGTAGTTTTTTGTTCCTTATTTTGTGTGGTATGATCCTTTTAAGGCCAGTGGCCTGAGAGGACAAGCAGAATAAAGCTAAAAATGGGATTAGCATTTCTTTTAAATAGAAGTACAAAACTTAAGAGTTGTCTCGGTTAGTTGGGACTGAAAAGATTCTACTATATTGAAAAGTCAGTAAAATAACATGAAAGCGTACAGCAATTCTGTTTGTCTTTCTATTGCAGGTTATTTTTCCTATCAAATTTTGAGATAATACAGATGTTGGCAGAAACAAAGTCCACAGAAACTGCTAGATGGGACCTGAGCAAAATATTCATGGGAATCCGTGAATTGATATATGACACAGACACTTGTGAGATTACAGCAATGGAAAGTGCTGATAAGGAACGGATAAACTTCGAGCAACCAGTCCAAACTGAACAGTTCGCTGGGCGTATGGAGAAGTTACTGGCTGAGGTAATACTGTACAACCAAAACTGATTGAAAATGTAATATGAAAGTTTGCTATAAACTAGAAAGGTCTTTACTTTCGGAAACAACATTACAAAAAGTAGTAAAAAGGAGTAGTTATATTTTGGAATGTCAGTACATTTTCACTGTAATCTTAAATGGAATTTGCCATTCCTTATTTATTTTTAGTGTAAATGAATTTAAAAACATTGTTAAACCTACGGTTTTTGTATATTTTTCAATTTCTTATGATATTGTAATGTATTAAATGCAGATCAGTTTCATTTAATTACAATAAGTAGTTATCAAGTCATACCAGATATTTTCACTAAATGCTAAAGCAGTTAGTTGAAGTTTATTTTTGATGATGGAAGAAACAGGATTTTTCCAGACATTTGCCATCGTTCAGTTAAACAAAAAATCAGTAACACTACGTTTCGAGATCTGAAATCTGATCTCTTCTTCTGACTAATCTAACACATAGTTACAAACTAGGTTAAAATAAGCAAATCATACCAGAGTGGGAGTGCCGATGGCCGAGTGGTCTAAGACGTTGGAATTTGAGTCTGAGTTAGAGATAGCACAGGTTCGACTCCTGTCCATGACCGTTGCACTTTTTATCAATACCATCGACCTTGTACTGTATCAACTCTCCCCCTTATTCTGTTTGATAAGATTCTCGCACAGGCCAGTGGCCCATGAGGACAGGCAGAATAAGGCTTAAAAGGGGATCGGCTTCACAACACGCCTAAGTCAGGAATTACAACCACCATGTTATGTGTCAACTTCACTAACTCTAAAACATGCACTTAATAAAAAACTAAACACAATACTAATTAATTATTAAAACTGAACTACAGAATACAGGTCACAATACGTCTGCATTCATCGACCAACCACCTACCACTGCCGTAACATACGCTCTGATATGATTTGTTTATTTTAACCTAGTTTTTAATTATATGTTAGGTTAGTTATTTACCTGAATAGGAGATCAGATTGCAGATCTCGAAACATAGTGTTACTGATTTTTTGTTTCACTGGACGATGGTCAATGCCCAGAAAAATCCTGTTTCCTTCACAGTTACTTGAACTGCTCCGCCCTCGTTAAAAACAATACTGGTACACAACTGTATAGTTCTTGTGTGTTGGTAAAGAAGTTTCATCATTCATAATAAACATAGGGAATGGAAAAGTTGTTAATAACCTTGTAATAGAGTTTTCTTTTTCCAGGTAGAGAAACAGATGAGGGCTAGCATGAAGGTGCAGTGCAAGAAATGCCTGAACATGTACAAGAAGGAAATGTTCAAGCACTGGGTGGTGGGATGGCCCAGCCAGGCTGTACAATGTGCTCTTCTGACTATCCGGACGGGCCAGATACACAACTGCCTCACTCAAGGCAACGTTGACCAACTCACCTTTGTCTTCTCCACCATTCGGGTATAGTCTATGCCTGGCATATCCAACCAAATACAGTCTTTGTAAAGCCACCATTATCACTTTTAGTGGTAATAGTAAGTTAGAATCTGTTGATTCAAGATTTTATTCATCTACAGTGATGCAATAGATTTCGTAAATAGCAATATAACACAATTTTACTTTTTCATTGTTTGTTGCATTCTGTTTGTAACTACTATATTTAAGTGAAAATTTAAAAAAAATATAGAATTTATTATTTTTTATAGGAAAGCATTGCTTAAAGGAATTTCTAAGATAGCCTAACACATTTGTAAATAGCAATTCTACATTCCGCTCACAGAGCACATAGGTCCAGTCTGTCTTACTTAACATATCTTTAAGAGAATTAATAGCCTTTACAGATAGAACTCTAAAACGACAAGGTGATGAATCTGTCTGTTTGCTTTCTATGTCCCCCTAAGTATCTGGCAATAAAGGCCATCATGATTTGATATATGGGGTTTGAAAACGTTGCATTCATTTACATCAAGTACGTTATTAGTTATTTTATTGTCAATACAAGCTAATCCTCTAGTAGGAATTTTGTTTAAAACAAAACAAGTTATAAGATGTCAGAAGATTAAGAAAATTTTGAGACTTGTGAGATTTCTGAAATATTTACATTGAAGTCACCTGTTATAACCAAGTCATATTCAGGCATAAACCTTCTGGTAAGAAAACGTAAACTATTATCTAATTTTGTGAAAAATAAGTTATTATCAGACTGAGGAGTAACAATATATACTAGCTAAAACTATGTGGTAACAATAGCAACTACTTCAAAAATACTTAAAACACAAAAACAGTTAAACATTTAGTATTTTTAAAATCGATGCTTTCTTTAACAAATATTAAACAGCCCACACCTCTGTTTTCCTCCAATGAGGGTTTTTCAAGAGGGAAACATAAAAGAAGCTATGGCGGGAAGGGTTGATTCAACGTGAATTTTTAGTTAAGGTTTTGAATATTTTACTGTTTTGAACGTTTTCATCACAGACTTTTTATGGATCTCTTTTGGACTGACAAAATCTTCCAGGGTCAATCTATAGCAGCGTCAGATTTCAGATGGCTGCACTTAGTGGAATGTGAAATGGAGCTAAACTCAATATTTACATTGAGCCAATCCTTCCCATCATAGCTACATTATCTGTAGAAAACTCCACCGTAGTACGGGATTGTGTATAAAACATCGTAGTGCACTCAATTGTGTACTGGTGAGACAATGAGGAATACCTTTTCACCAAAATTACATTGGATACTCTCTGGGTAACCAGACTAAGCTCCCTTTGTAGCCTAGATGTCTCTGATGTTGAAACGATGCAAGAAGTTTGTTTTGAAATGTCCTTTGTTACTTTTTATGGATCTCTTCAGACCGATGAGGACTCCAGAGGCAATCTGTACCATTGTGAGATTTCAGATGCTGAACTGAGTGGAAGGTGAAATGGAGCTTAACTCAATATTCACATGGAAACATAAAATTGTACATGCAATATTTCATGCTCTTAGGGAGTTTTGAAAAATAAATTGTTAATCAGTTAAAACTTGTACCCAGATATACTTATTTTAATTTTATTAGAATAAACTAGGGGTTGAAACAGTAGTGTTTTGTTATCTAATCACAAAGTAAAAAATAAAAACCATTTCTCACCTTAGATATTGTTTTTAAAGCCAATTTTGTGAAATGTTCTTTTTAAATTTTTTCATATATCCTGTTATTAACACATTCACAACTAAAAGCATTAGTATGGGGTGCCTCTTCCATGCTGCAAGTGTTTTTATGCATGGATATGTTAACATGCTGCATAAGCAAAAGACTATGCTGTGGAAAAACTGTTTTATTAATTTTTATGTGATACTATACATGTAGATAGAACTTAATTTATAAATATGCAAAGCGGAATAGACAAAAAATTAAACTAAAATGCTTCAAAGGTTCCAGCAATTACACAAAATTGAAAAATTGAGATTGAAAGTGAAAATGCACTGTTAGTGTTGAAGTTCATCATAAAGTAAGAATATTATATTACTCATTTTTAAGTTTAAAAACCTAATATAACTTTCGAAATACTAGAGCAAATTTATTGACAAAATAATCCAAATATAGGTAAAAAACAGCACAACCTTAGGTGCCAAGCAGAAACAAATACTGTACTGCATTAATAAATATAATCAAATTAAATTTAGTTTAATACTATAAAATTAAAGGGTATACTTTTTAAATTTCTTGAAATCTTTTAAAATTTTATCTGCTATGATGATGTATGTCAAAGAAACAAATAGGTGCCGAGCTTTGGGAAATATAATGAGAAAATAACTTGCTGATGCAAAGTTTTATAAGTGTTAGAATATTTTAATTAATAAAAAAAAAAAAAACATTCTAATTACAGTTACAAAAGAAATGAAGCAGTGTGTGAAAGATTAAAAATTTATCTGCCTACATTCATACCCAATTACTCGTAATTGTGGAGCAACTCTAGCAAGTTTTTGCATTTTGATTATAATGCACGTACTTCTAAAACCGTTAAGTAACAGTACCAAAATCTCTATTTAACGTCTGATAAAGGTAGCTTTTGAGCTGCTAAACAAAATATGATTAAGATTGGATCTTGGCAGCTCAAGTACAACTCCCTTAGGACAAAGTGGGAGGAAACAAACACAATTTTTATCCAAATGGTACCTCCAAAAGAATGAAAAGAGGAGTCAGTTTACTTGAAGCAAAGTTTACTAAAACAAGTGCGTTACTGTTACACAGATTGGTTGTTTAAAGTCTTTAAAAATAGTGATCTTTGTTTCACAAAGAGAAAGATTCCAACTATACATCTCTTGCGATTGTACACAAACAATTTGAGTTTATTTCAAGTGCATTATTGGTGTAACTATTGGTTGATAGCCACCTTTGGTATTATTAATTTGTTAATATATTCTGTGATATGTATACACACAATAAGTCTTTATTCGTAAACGAATTTCAGCTTTTTCAGCTCTTAAAAGTTATTCCGTTAATGGTGGGTAGTAGAGCATTGTACTCCCAACAAGGTCCACGCAGCGGTTTGCAGCATATCATCCTGTTGGGTATGCCGTTCTCTAATGTAGCTCATGGTGACAGCATGCATTTCAGGCAAGAGGGTTCGCCAGTTTCCAATAGTCTGCTGACAATCAATTTGTCGTTTTGTATTTTCAGAATCAAAAAGAGGCATTGTTCAATCTGGTCCAAGGAAATCTGTCTCAGAGGTTGAGGGTGGCAATAGAGGCTCTCATCATCTTGACCATCCATGCCTTGGATTATCTGCAACTGCTGTTTGAAGACTTGTGTTGTCTGCGACACTGACTTCCACTGGCTTGTCCAACTGAGGTAGGTCCAGTTGGTTTTCATTAGAAGGACCTTGATAGTTAAGGAGTTAGTTGATTCACCATAAAATTGTAAAAAAGATACACACACATAAGATCATAAATATTTTGTGTTCTTAAATACTACAGCCATATATATACAAGGAAGGATCAAAAAGTTTTGCAACTAAGGTATAAAAAAGGTGTCAAAAATATTAAACTAGTTTACTTTTCCACATAATCACCTCTCAATTAAATACATTTGCTCAACCTGTTCGGAAGACTCCTTATGCCTTTGTAAAAAATTTGTCCTCCTTCTCTGCAAAACGCTGTTCTGTAGCAGCTTTCATGGACTCTAAGTACTCAAATCTCCTTCCTTTAAGCTGTTTTCTTTTAAGTAAGGAAACAGGAAATAATCATCAGGTGCCAGATCTGGACTGTAGGGTGGGTGGTTGAGCTGCTTGAAACCTGTGCAACGTGAGACTGATGAACTGAAGCGATGTTGTGCAGCAAGGAGAACACCTTTGCTGATTATCCCTCGTCTCTTCTCCATTATGGCTTGTCTTAAATTCCGGAGTAGTTCGACATAATAGTCCTTCTATAGTCAAGATAATCAATGATCAGTAGACCCTTGGAATCCCAGAAAACTGTGGCCATAAGTTTTCGGACTGATTTCTGTGTTCTGAATTTCCTCGGTGGTGGAGATCCCTTATGCCACCACTGCATGAACAGCTGCTTGGTTTCAGGGTCCCATTGGTAAAGCCATGTTTCATCTCCAATCACTGGTCGGGCCATCAAGCCTTCTGGGTCATTTTTGTAGAGGTGCAAAAGTTCCCAAGAGGAAGTCACACGATGATAAAAATGACTAAGACTTTGGACTAAGAACATCATAAATGCACTGCTATAGGATAAATTTAGTTCAATAGCAACTTCAGAGACCTTTATCTGCCGATTTTCCATAATGAGGGTTACATCACGGGCAATATGATCTGGGTCAGTTGAAGTGGAAGGTCTCCCTGACAGTGGCTTGTCTTTCATAGTTTCGTGTTCACGCTGAAATTCACTGAACCACAGAGTCATTGTAGATAAAAAGGACACTTATCACTGTGAACTTTTACCATTCTTTCATAAATTTCCTTCGTGGAACTCCCTTCTTAATATAATAATTTGATTACATTGCAATATTCAGATTTAATCTCACTGGAATCTACCATTTTTCTTAATACCCTAGTTTGCAAAAATTTTTGATCCGCTCTCATATGGCTGCCAATGACAAATACAGTGGTTATTGCAATATAACTGAATCAAGCAACGTTGAGCGTGCCTGCTGCTTGGATGGGTGATTACTGAGCGATCCTGTCCATGCAAGCAGTCCGCTTTCTCAGCCATTGATGGTGGTTCAGAACCACCCACTTTACTCTCCAGGTTAAGTTTTAGATAAGGGATTTTTACCTAACTTTTCCTGGTAAAGTAAGACATCTTTACTTCTTTTACTCTCTCTCTCTCTCTCTCTCTCTATATATATATATATATATATATATATAGTAAAAGAAGTAAAAAATGCCTTACATACATACACACACACACACACACACACACACATATATATATATATATATGTATATATATATATATATATATATATATATATATATATATATATATATATATATATGTATGTATAATGCTTTGGAAAGGAATATATTAGTAATGGCAGCATAGTCTACTTCTATGTATATTTTTTACTGAACACAGAGTTATTCTCAAGCCTTTTTTCACTACCGACATGATCTGTGCACGCCATGATCCTTCCTGTTCTATTGTCATTTGAACATCCATCCTACTATACGGAACCTTACAGCAGTCAGTTTAGAAAAAGTATCATCATGAAACTAACAATTTATATTTGTTCTATAGCTAAATTTTGAAAAACTAAAATATGATTTATCAAGACCATACAATTAATTTTTCTTTCAAATGGACTTTTGTTACAATTTGAGTTAGTAATATTTTAACCTTGTGTGAAAAAGAAAACCTATTAAATCTTTCATGCCTTTGCATACCCTGAATAAAAAACAAGAAAACACACCTTTGATAAATAAAATCAGTTGCCTACTGCTTATTAAATATGTATGAAATAAAATATTCAAGAGACAAGAAATGACAGTATATATGCCCTCATGATCTTAAACATCAATGATTTGGACTTTTTAAGCTACTCTTAAACATCCATGTTATCTAACAAAATCGTTAATAGCATAGTTTTAAAATAACTTTTCATATTTAAAAGATCAACTCAGACCATCCACGTACACTCCATCTAACTTTCCACGTAGATACCATCAAACTTTTTCAATCAGTTTCTCATTAAGACTCATTAACCTTACATTTGTTATAAGAGATTTTTATGTTTTAGGTATTACCAGGAAGACATTGTTCAGGTACATCTATTAAACTCTTCAGTCCCATATGCGTACGAGTACATGGGTAACACCTCTCGCCTCGTAGTGACTCCTCTGACAGAGCGGTGTTTCCGCACTCTCATAGGAGCCGTATCACATGAACTTGCACGGGGCTCTGGAGGGTCCTGCAGGCACTGGCAAGACAGAGACTGTCAAGGACCTGGCCAAAGCTCTGGGCGTCTACTGCTTTTCCTTCTGCTGTACTGCAGGTTTACGTCACTCAGCTATTGGGAAAGTGAGTATTGCATAACCTTGGCTCATGGATGTATATAAGGGGTGCTCAGGGGGTTCCAGCCGCCCCCCCCCCAAATATTAAAAGGCAAACATTAAAAATGCATCCAGCAGTTTATTTAAAGTGAGAACACATTTATAAGGTCTTAATCACAACAATTTCCCGGCAAAAGATTTTCGAGCCCCTATTTTTGGAGGATATTTTATACCTCCTAAACCACCCAATAGACCCAGCAAGGATCAAATCTGGCTGGTTTATACCTTCCAGTTGAACCTACCACTGGGCACAGCAAAAAACCGATGTGTCACTTAAATCTAGGCAACCCTATGGATGTCCAGGAGCGGCACATTACTAACCGCAAATGTCGAGACTCTGGGGTGCAAGGGCAACTCGAAAGGTCTAGTCTACTGCGGGGATGACTTTTGGAGTTTGGTGGGTTTTGTTCTCCATCAGAGGTTCTTGCTAGCCTCAACAAGGGTGTGCCACCCCCTGCCTGCTTTGACTGAAGAGGCTGGTTCAGAGCTGGCCTCGTCCTTCTTCCGGGGAGACATGACTTTAAGACTAGTGTCCTAATCCTTCCTCATGGATCTCGATAGGAGGTGGCCCCTACCCTTTATTCGCCAACATATGATACTATACAATCTTGTGTGTTGCATCCTTAGGATGAAAAATATAAAACTTAGAGAATAACATTTTATTTTATTTTTTGCTGAGGGAATAAAATTATCACTTAATTAAGATATTCAGTTTAAAGATTACTCATTATTAAGTATGGGTGATTTAAAAAGACAACAGGATTTCAGATATTTGCCATCATTGTGTGTTATAAAAATAAAACACTACTTCTTGGAAGTTGAAATCTTCCTTTTCCTTCAGGTGTCAAAACCTAAGACAAGGGCTTAAGCATGAAAAAAAAATAATAAATCAACAAAACATTATCAATGAACTAACATTATCAGGCTAGCAACAAAAAAGTTGTACGTAACAAATATGAAACTGTATTATTAATTATCATGAACAACATATTATGATGTTATTGACGTGTAAGTCTATTATAAATAATAATATTTTGATGGATATCTAATAAGGCTTTCAAAACAAATGTGAACTATCATGACAGTTGTAAATTTTATTCATGACTAAATATATCATAGAGTTTATAGACAGGTGGAAAAGTGATATATCCTATCGTAATAACCCTTGAATCAACTGCACATCGTGAGTCTTATATATCTTTAGCACTAACCTCAGTCATATCAGTGCGGTAACAATGAACAACAAGTGATGTATGTTTCTAGCCGACTGGTTTCGTTATAACCGACTTTTCGCTTATCTGAAAAAAGCTTCTATCGTGTAGGTGGATAGCAGTTTGTCTACTGTAAAAAAAATTATCAAGATTTTTCAAAACCATATCACAGTGTTAGGTCATCAGTGGATATTGTTAGCAATGCAACAACAAGGTATCAGAAACAATTCATTTAGTTAATTTGACTCCTAATTTTTAAAACGGATAACAATTAGTTTTTTAATTTATTATATGAGTAAAAAAACAATTATTTTTTTGTCATTCGGGAGATTGTTGATGAAGAAAGACTAACATTCTCAAGTCCTCTGATACAAAGTTTAAGAAAATAAGCATTTGTTGAAAATTGAAACAGCAACGTAGATTTTTTTCTTGACTTTTTAGAAAGGTGTATGTGGTAATTTTCCAGTTTTCTAAAAGGCATTGCTGGCTGTGGTGCGTTTGGATGTTTGAATGACTTTCACAAGGTACAGTTGGATGTCCTGTCAGTGGTGGCCCAGCAGCTGACATCCATAACCGCAGCCATCCGTGACCAAAGCCCCAACTTCACATTTGACGGAGATCTCGCCTCACTTGATCCTCGTTGCTACATATGTGTCACTCTCTTCCCGGGGTTCTCAGTCCAGTCACCCGTCCCCGAGAACCTCAAGGTAAGGTCAACTATGATCTATAATTTCAGTCACAACCCAAACTTTCTTGTAATATCACTATATTGTTGTGGTTTTTATTCTACAACTTCAAGCTTCAAAAATCTTTTAACAAAAACAATTATATTTTCGTGAGAACTTTCGTAAATTTATGTGCAAATTGTAGTATAGGTGACTTACCAAAAATATAAACTTCAGTTACCTTTGCAATTGGTTTCAACTAAGTTCTTGACTAATAAAAACTGAAAAAGAATTTTTTTATAATTAAATAAAATCAGTAAAGCTTGCTTGGTCTATTCTCATGAAAGGTTGTAGTTTCACCAGTAAATAATTAATCCTGTTGGTGTGATTTAAGGACATGTTTGTTATCATCCATGTTGGGTTTTTAAAGATTTTGAACAAGCCCCCACATCAGATTTTTTTAGGAAGCGTTTAGCCTGCAGAAATTTCTACGCCTACATTTCATGCCTAGATAATAAATCTTGAAATTCACCATTTTCAAGAAGGCACTTTCGAAGTACGGTTCAGTGAAGTGTCTTCTGAAAGTTTTGTTGCATGTTCAGGTTTTTCTTAAGCTTCAAACTTCCTTTACCTTACTATCTATTTATTAATGACACAACACCTATTATTAACTGCAATGTTTGACTGTTTGTCCGTTACATTAGATAGTACATCCCCAACTATAGAGTTGATCATTCACATCTTTTGGCAGCCATTGATCCTCCTGAGAAGAGGGAAAAGTAGTAATATTGTGTCACTTGACTTTGGCAAAATGATATTTGTTAGTTACTTTTTTAGTATCACACTAAAAGAGTTTTTGCAAGACATTAGAATATTCAAGTTTTGCACAAATTGGGTCCAATAGTATTGGGGAAATGAAATGAAATGTACCAGAAAGGCACTTAGCTAAGGTTTCCAAATCCAGTGTACTAAAAGGATAACAATCAATCAATCAACAATCAACATTTTGTATTGCCATAAAATAAAGATCATTGACAAAGTCTCATTACAGCTTTCATTATAAATATAGCCAAGTCAGTTATAAAACTTAGATTAATTATATCTCAAGTTACGCAAATACAAACCACAATACTCAAATACAGCCAGTGGCATTGGGGAATTTAAAATAAAATGTTTTTTAATCAGAAGAAGTCAGAAGTCAGAATATTCTTTATTACAATTTCTTTAAGAAATGCAATGGTGTCAAAACAATACTGTATACAATATATGAGTAAATACATAAAATTGTAATACAATACATAACATCAAGTCCAGGTCGTTTGATAAAATTCATCCATGGAATAGATTGGATTGTCCAACAAGAGGTTCTTCAGTCTGTTCTTTAGTGTTGCCCCAGTTTCTTGTCTGAAGTCTTGTGGTAGGTGGTTGAGGATTTTCATACCGGCATATATTGGTTTTCTTGCATATAGAGAAGTTCGATGAGCTGGGAGGTTGAAACGGGTTGCATGTCTTGTATTATAGTTGTGAAGGGCTGATCCTTGAGCTGGTTGTTTGATTGATGCATAATGTGCCACCTCACAAATGTACATTGCATACACAGTCAAGATTTTAAGACTTTTAAAATGTTCTCGGCAGCTCTCCATAGGTTGTAGGCCTAGTATAGTTCTTAATGCTCTCTTTTGTAATATTAGTATCCTGTTCATATTGGTCTTGGTAGTACCACCCCATGCGGCTATGCCATACATTATGTGAGTTTCACAGAAAGCATGGTAAATGATTTTTGCTATTTCTGGAGTGCCAATTTGCGTCATTCTTCGAATTAAAAATATGCCAGTGTTCAACTTCCTGCATATACTGTCAATGTGGGCTGTCCAGGTAAAGGAACTGTCGATGGTAATGCCCAGGAAGCATGCGGTCTCTTCCACTTCCACCTCAGGTAATGCTGGTTCCTCCCTTCCTCTTCTACCAAACATGATTTGCTTTGTTTTTTGTGTGTTTATAACTAGGTCATTTTCGTGGCAGTATTGAGTGGCTAGGTTTGTAGCAATAAATGCGCTTATCTGAAGTGATTCTATACTTTCTTTGCCCAGCACAAGGGTGGTATCATCAGCGTACATTATTGGGGTACAGCTGTCTCTTAAATATGCTGGTAGGTCATTTGTGGTAAGGATGAAGAGAGTAGGGCCCAGAACAGAACCTTGGGGTACCCCTCTTGTTATTGGTAGAGGTGTTGAAAGAACTTTTTTGGTAGTACTCTTTTTCTTGACACAGAAGCTCCACAAGCTGATGTCTATCAGCCAGATAGTTATGTACCCATTCTGCTGCTTTTGCCACAATACCAAGGGATTGTAACTTGGTGAGGATAAGGTCATGGCTGAGGCAATCAAAGGCCTTGCTATAATCTAGCATAATACCTGCTGCTATTCTGCCAGCTTCTATGTGGTCAACTGTCTCCTCAAGCAGACTTATTAAGGCCGTTGTTGTAGACTTATGTTTCCTAAAGCCATGTTGGTTAGGTGTCATCAACTCATTTTCGTTGCAGTGATCCAATAATCTTTTGAGGGCTATCTTCTCGAACAGTTTGGAAATTGTTGAAATTACTGATATTGGTCTGTAATTATTGACTTCCAGTTTATTTCCACCCTTATGTTTTGGATAAACTTTGGATTTTTTCAGCTGTTGGGGAAAAATTCCTTGTTGAAAAGATCTGTTAATTAAGTATGACAGAGGTTCAGATAGCTCCTCACAACAAAATTTTCAATATCTTTGAGGATATTTCATCCAGACCAGCTGAATGAGTCGATTTCAGGGATTTTATTACATTTCGCACCTCTTCTACTGACGTGGGATGAAATACTTCAAGTTTACTGTTTGTAACAGGTACTAATGTAGGTAATACTGGTCTTGTATGGTTTTTGGTTTGTTTTCTTAAAGTGTTATCTGCTATATTAGTGAAGTATTCATTCAGGAAGTCTGCAATTTTCTGAGGGTCTTCAAGTTTTTTGTTATCAACAAGTAGTTCTAATTTTGAGTTATTGTCATTCTTTCCCTGTCTTTTCGTCATTTATAACCTTCCATGTTGCTTTGGGACTTGTCATGAGCTTGGTTGATGTAAGTCACTATGTGTTGCCTCTTCATGTCTCTCAGTTTAAAATCGTATGCTTTTTTTCTTGATTGTCATGTTGGTTTTGTCTGTTACAGAGCCTGTTAGTTCAAATTTGTGCTGAGCCTCCAAAAAGTCCCTTTTAAGGCTTAGTGCTTCGTCATTTAAATAGTATTTTGGCTTGGCTTTTTTTCGAGATCTAATTTTCTTTTTAGGACATGCCATATCCAAGATAACATTCAGGGTCTTAGAAAAAGTATCATAAGCATCTTGTAGGTGGTGTACATTCCTGACATTGTCCCAGTTTTGCCCTTGTAAGAGAGATTTTAGCACTGCCATATTGTCATCATTGAACCTGCGTCTTGTAACAGAAACTGTTGGTTTTTCTTTTGTAGGGATGTTTAGGGTACACAGCTGAGCTCTGTGGTCAGAGAGTCCAGTTTGTAGTACTTCCACTTGTACAACAAGTTCCGAGCTATTTGTGCACACCCAGTCAATAGAGGACTGTGTGGAGCTGGTAATCCTAGTAGCTTGCAGGGGTAGTCTTATGGTATTGAAACTTAATAGCATGTCATTAATTAGTTTGTTATCAGAGGTTTCCTTAAGCATATCAACATTTACGTCACCCATTATGATGAGAAATTTACTGTATGCTTTGGTGTCCGCTAAAAGTCTTGACATAATATTTTGAAAATCTTCAAGCTGTCCACTTTGGAGACCTGTATGTGCCTAATATGTATAACTGCAGGTTGTTTACAGTTAAACGACACAGTTCTATCTCGCAAATTAACTCTTCACAAAAAGATGTTGTGTCTATGTGTTCTGTCATGACTTCTAGGGCACTTTTGATGTAAATTGCTACACCTCCTTTAGCATGGGTTTTCCTACAGAAGGCAGATAATAAAGTATAGTTTTGTAGCTTTATGTTTCTGAGCTCTTCTTCTTTTAGACCATGTTCGGTAAGTATGACAACACTAGGTGTAAGGACCTCAAGGTGGTGAGTTAGTCTTTCGATTTTGTTACGAAGACCATCGATATTTTGGTGAAGTACTGACATACTGTAGTTGTTGTTTTTATGAGAAGTGCTTCTGGTTTGACTTTTATTCAATTTTTGAATTTTGCTTTCTTTTACTTGTCTTTGTTCTAAAAAATGGACTGTGTTTTGGTCTTGCAAAGCACCTGTAGGGGATGGGGGCATCTGTGACTGATTTTCGGTTGAAACGGACTGAGACTTATGGTTGGACTGTGATAGGTCATCACAAGCTCCAGTATAGCCATAGTGTTTCTTCATGTGCTCCATGTAGAATGTAATGTATTTTAGGAAGAATTGCTCATAATCTTCATAACTTTTCTTTAATTTTGAGTTTAGTGGTGGGGAGTTATTTTAGCTTCATTTTTACGTCCAAGTTGGCAGGTTTTTTGAAGTCCCAAAGTATTTGATTTACTGCCAGCTTTTGCCACTTGAAGGGAGACACTAAACATATTTGCTTTCTTGCCTTCGGTTGCTTGGAGAGCATATGCTCTTGCTTGAGTATTTAAAATTGTTATTTTGTACCGAAGACTTGGCTCTCCATGTCCTTGTCCGTCCTGGCAGTTTTTTGTTTGCAGCTTTGGTCAATTCCTGAGGTCAGGTGGTGGGCTGCATTCAGTCAAAGTGTTTTTCAGTTTTTTCTTGGCAGGTTTGGCTGGTTCCTGAAGTCAAGTGTGGGTTACATTCTGTTAAAACATTCTTCAGTTTTTGATGGCAGGTTTGGCTGGCTCCTGAAGTCAAGTGTGGGTTACAGTCTGTCAAGGGGCTCTTCAGTTTTTGTTGGCAGGTTTGGCTGGCTCCTGAAGTCAAGTGTGGGTTACAGTCTGTCAAGGGGTTCTTCAGTTTTTGTTGGCAGGTTTGGCTGGCTCCTGAAGTCAAGTGTGGGTTACAGTCTATCAAAGGGTTCTCCAGTTTTTTGTTTGCAGGTTTGGCTGGCTCCTGAAGTCAAGTTTGGGTTACAGTCTATCAAAGGGTTCTCCAGTTTTTGTTTGCAGGTTTGGCAGGCTCCTGAAGTCAGGTGTGAGTTACATTTTGTCAAGGTTTTAAACAGTTTTTCATTGCAGGTTTGGCTGTCTCCTGAAGTTAAAGTATTAATAGCTAGGTTATTAATAGCTATCTCTATCCGATCAAGTTTTGTTTTTGATACCTGACATTTCAAGTAGGAGGGATGAGGGACTATCTTTAATTATTTCGGTAGGAGGGGAAGTTTGCGTCATAGAATCTTGAAAAGTGGCAGACTTAGTTTCTTGATTTTCAGTTTTCTTTTGCAGTGTTGAGATAGTTTTTTTCAAGCTCCGCTATTCTTTTTACATAGCCATCAATAAGTTGACTTAGTTTTAGGTCATGTTCCTCATAGATAAATTGCGCTTCTTGGCGAAGTTTTTTCTCTTTAGTGAGTTGAGCTTCAACGTCTGCATTTAGCTGTAAAAGGTTTTCTATTTTGTCTATGTATTTCTTTTCTTCATTTTCTATTTCTTCAAATCTTTCCTCCATGATGCTCAGTTTGGTCTTTAGCTTGAGTGTTTCTTCTTTTAAGAGTTCATTTTCTTCTACTAACGCTGATCCTATTTTTTGCAGCCATTTCTAGTTTATCCTCTTGACTGTTCGAATTTTCTAGAAAATTATTTTCAATTAAGTTAATTTTTAGTTCTTGGATGGTATCAGAGCTATTTAAAGAGAGTGATTCAGGTAATACTTGTTCGGATAGGTGAGGCTGATTTTCTGCTCTGCAATTTATGCATTGCCATTTCCCAATTTCCTGGGGAGTCCATTTTTTCAGGTTCTTTTCTATGACATTTTGACATCCTGCATGGTACCAATTTTTGCAAGAACTTGTACATTTTATACCTGAAAATCTAACTCCAATGCCACAGTTACCGCATGGATATTTTGTGGGCATTTTTGTGTACAGTAGTAAGAAAGATATGAGTAACAAAAATGAATTATTTTTGAAAGAGAAGTTCAAGTTATGGTAAAGCAAACAGTTTCATTGGTGGCCATGCAATGAATAGCGAGCAGATGTCTGAGGTCAGTTATCAGCAGACACACAGTCAGCAGGTGAGGTTACTGCTCTCGTCTGCTTGACACACTTGCTCTAGCTGTCTGTCTGTCTCCTATTGGTCTACTGGTGTAGTGTTGGAAGTTGACGTATCTAGCAGCATTGAGTTGGTTATGATGACGTCACACCAGATTTGGTGATTTTTAATAGTGTTAATTACTTTATAAAATATATTAAAATTTGTCTCTTTAGTTTCTCAGAAATCCTAGATGGTAATGGGAGTTCTGTTCATTTGAAAATATTACTGTCACAATCTGGATTGTTAAAATGAAATGTGCTTACTTCAAAAAAATTAGGTCAGCTTTGTGGCAAGTGTTTTAATAAGTTAAGTATTTCACTTATCTTGTGTTGTAAGTGATAAGTTTTTTAGTGTATGGACTCACAGTACTCCAGGTAAGGTGCTGATTAGAGGTTATTTGTTGATTGAACCTAAAACCATCACTATTTTACTGTTTCTTGAGAGCACTTTTACTGAGAATGTTGGCAGTCAGCCATGTTTTTTGTTCTTCCAGAATTCATCCAGTGCATAAAATGGGTTATCTAACAGCCATAAGTAATATTTATTCAAAGATATTTTTTTATTGTACTTTAGGCCTAAGGGTAACAAATGGTTGTACACCCTCAGTGCAATAACAGAATGGCTTTCAAGAGTTTTGCTCAATCTATTAAAATTAATAGATGTAGCATTTTTATTCCTGGTATTGTGGGAGTGTTTTATACTGCTAGGCTTTACTAATTGAGGATTTTTGAAAGATATATTTCATAAGATCAAAAAGATACAAGTTTATTACGGTCTGAATTTTACAAATAGTGAAAAGAGGTTCTACAATGTTCAAGTGGCTGTGAGTTAGTAACAACAGAGTTAGGTAGTAACACTTTCTGCATAGAGTTGTGGCTTGTAATAAAACAAGGTCTCACCAATTTTATTCCCAGATGCTGTTTCGGCCAGTATCAATGATGTGTGTCCTGATGTGTTGATTGTTGCCGAGATCACTCTGCTTGCCTCGGGCTTCACTGACTGTCGAGAACTCGCCCTTAAGTTGCTCACACTCCAAACTCTCTGCTCCAAGCAACTCTCTGACCAGGGCCGATATGCATGTGGTATGTATCTTGGTGGAACCAGTTTTATTTGAGACATTTACTGTTGTTTACTAAACGAAGGCACAGCTTTGGCACTGTATATGAAGTCTTACTTCATCCACATTGAGTTAAACATCTTTTCAACTCAAAAAAGGAGTTTTTATTTTATATTGTTTAGTGATAAAGAGTACATTAAAAAAAACAACATTATAAGAGAAGGGAGATTAATCCCTTAATAATGGTACTGAATCGCTCTTGTTGATATATAAATAGAAAATTTTAATTTGTACTATCCTTAAAACATCTAGATAAATGTAGCAATAAATATGTTATTCGTAAATAGTTGTGACATTTCTAATATTTCCAATCCATGCCTTTATTGGAAAACCCTTGTCAATCTGAGGATTCAAGATTTATTATAAGATGTAAAAGGCATGACTACTAAGAGCTGTTTAACTCGAACTATTAAGATTTCCCGGTAAGAGAAACAATACTTTTTTCTCAATGCTTGTGAATAATTGCTTTATCCATTTATCACATCAACATCATCAGCACCTCTTTGATGTTAGGTTGGGACACGATGTACCCTTGAAAAAAATGTGTGGGCAATGCAAATTTAACGTTTTCAGTAAACTTATTATTTATTTTATTGTTGTTTGACTAGTTTTATCTGCAAGTTAAACATGTTTTTTTTGTTTTATATTATTAACTTATTAAATATGCATTTTATATATTATTTTTATTGGTGTAGTTGTTGTTAAAATTATTTTTTTTTTTAAATTGTTTTAATCATTGCTATTGTTTTTCTTGAGAGAATTTTTGGTAAGTTAATTTGACCTGTATTTATTTTTTTATATTGTTACTGCATTATTGGTGTGGTGTTTACTCTCGTAATAAAACTGTATAGACTTGACCACAAATTAATTTTTTTAAATAGATTAAGTGATTTGTATTAAGTGAAAAAGCAGACAAATCCAAATAGGGTTTTTTTAATTTATGAGTAAACTGATTTGTAATTGTTTGTTATTTCAAAGAAAAAAAAAACTGTTTAAAAGGCTTAAAGGATTGCCTCGTATAAAGTAAATTGTATACTTTCATTCCTGGGATGTTTAAATGCTAACACACCTCAACTAGAGTAAATTAATAAAACTGTTATTGTGCAGATTTCGGGTGCCTCAAGGCAATATTGAGGGTGGCAAGCCGAGTGAAGCAAGCACAGCACTAGCAATACACGAATGAGGATAGTGTGTTACTGCAAGCCATCACGGACATCCTCTGTCCGATGCTGACTGAGGATGATAATAGCCCCATCTTGAACAGCATCCTCACTGATTTGTTCCCAAATCACCAACTTTCACTTTCCCCCAGTCGTGACCAACTACGATCTTCTGCCATTCAGGTGAACACTCAGTACGTTACTGTAAGGGTGTCTGGAAAGTAAAGTTCGTTTAACTTATTTAAGTATAAATCACATTCAATTTTATAGCGCACAAACTTAAAAATGCATTTTCTACCCATTTTTCCAATATCATATTAAGATACTTGCTTTCACAGTTTGTTTAATTTTCTTGTTAAATAATTCAGCCATTGATACCAACCTCTTGCAATTAAGATAATTTGGATCTCAGCATATAATACATATTACTAAGTACAGGGTTGTGAGTCTAAAAGGACTTTACAATTTTTGAAATTATATAGATATTTATTGACTTTACTTACAGACTTGATATATGTGTCATTTTGTAGCAAATTACTTCAAGTTTATTGTCATATTCTTATTTCGGTTCGATGTGACTTCCATTAGTAATACGGCAAACATCCCACCAGTAATCAATTTCTTGCCATCACACCCGTTCTTCCTAGCTAATATGGCGTAACTTCAGCAACCCCAGCTGTGATTCTTCTTCTTAGATCTGCAAGACTGGCTGGTAGAGGTGAAACATACACTTTATCTTTAATGAAACTCCATAGAAAAAAATCCTTAGGAGTCAAATCGGGGGAACGTAGGTGGCCATGCAATTGGGTCCTGAACGCCCAATCCAGCGACCTAGAAAACGACCGTTTATAGGAAATCCTTAACATCTGTTAGGTAGTGAGGTGGTGCTCCGTCTTGCTGGTAGTAGAAAGGAGCATCCTGTTGTTCATCTTCATCAATTTGAGGAATCAAAAAATTCTGCAACATATCAAGGTAAATGATACCAGTGACAGTTCTCTCCATGAAGAAAAATGGCTCTTTACACTTGAAATTTACTCATCGCACAAAACACATTCACTTTAGGACTGTCCCAAGGGATTCTCTCGTTCTACTCGTTCAAGGGATTCTCTTGGGTTTTTCGTTCCCCCCAGATTCTGCAGTTATGGGTGTTCACTTTACCACTGATATGAAAGGTACTCTCATCACTGAAGATTATTGAGTTCAGGAATGTCTCAATCTTCCCACATCCAACATTACAGCACAGAATTCTCCACAAGCAGCTTTATCTGAATCAGTGATATGTTGTACCATCGTAAGTCTGTATGGTTTTAAGTGCAAACGTCTCCGTAGCACTCGCCAAACTGTCTTTTGTGGAATTCCAGTATCCACAGCTGCACACCGCGTTGATTTTTTAGGACTACAGGCAAAGGTTTCCCTGACCTGTTCGACAGAAGCATCACTAACCTGTGGGCGACCTGCCGATTTCTCATGACGAACACAACAACCTGTCTCATCAAAATTCTTGTGCCAACTACGATAAAACGCTTGTAGCAGAGTTTGTTTCATGAAACAATAACACACAGCGAGCACGCTCCGCACCAGTGAAATGTAGCCAGTTTTAGTACAGACGAAGCTGGCGCTCGCAGTGGCGGAACTTGGTACTACGGGAGTCAAACTTGAAGTAATTCGCTACAAAATGACACATATATCAAGTCTGTAAGTAAAATCAATAAATATCTATATAATTTCAAAGTTGTAAAGTTCTTTTAGACTCACCCGGTATTTCAGCTACCCACTCATACAAAGCTGTCATAATTACATATCTTTTATAAAAGTGTAAGTAGTTTCAACAATAGATTCTAATTAACTTTATTTACAAAGTTTCGAACTACTCTGATTCGCTTTTTATATTGAAAATTGGTGTGTAAACTCCTACACTTAAGATTCAGAATTTATTCAAATAAAAACATTCACAACTATTGTTTGTAATAGATCATTGCTATACATATATCCACTAACAATATACATAACCTTAAAAGTATAAATTGGGATACAATCATGATACAAACAGTATAGTTTGGTTTATTGATTCATAAATAAGTTGGTATCATTATTTAAAAAAATATTTAAAAATATATGTTACCACTTACTTCTTGGGGATATACAAGCCCTAAATTGTGTATCCAGTTTTTTAAATTGTTAAGAAGTTGAGAAGAATATAAAAATTTTAAAGATCATAGCTTTTACAACAATTTGAGTACTAAATTATTTTATGTATGTATTTCTTTCAGATTTTGTGAAGAAGTGCATCTTCAGAGTGGTGGATATTTTTCTCTCCAAGATAATCCAAATCCATGATGCATTGGAAATGTACACTGGAATTATTTTTGGTTGGTGACCCATTCGTATGGAAAATCTTCTGCTCTAAAAGTAAGTTAAATCTTTTACAAAAATGAGTCGCTTTAGAATGAATTATGACCCAATTCCTTTAAAATTTCTCTGTCTATAAGCCATTACCTTCTCTCAGTGGCTATTTCCACTTCCCAAACCATCCCTTGAACTCATATTTTCAGAACAGTTTAAAAAAGCTAAAAAGGTTTTAGAGTGTTTTTCAATTTCTGGAGGTGCTTAAAATCACCGGAAGCTATATCAGGACAATAGTCAGTCTTGTTGCTGTCATATTTCATTAAGAAATTTAAGATAGGATTGGACCAGATCATTTTCATGGTAAAGAATCCAATCACAATTTCTTAACAGTTCAGTCATTTTTGGAGAATGACCATGAAAAGACTCTTTATTCATTTCACTGTATAAATAAGGAGCATATGTATAATGAACAACACCATATTGGCCAAAGGAAAAATGTGACCATAATTCTAACTTAGAATTCAGATTTTTCAGTCTGCCACGGTGCATTCTGGCTTTTTTGTGTCTGTATAAGCTATGTAATCAAAGGATTCCTACCAGATCTATAACCCACATATTATATTCATAGTAATAATAAGGTTTAGTGGTTTACTAGTTTATTGTTTAAATTTGTAATATAAAATCTATTTCCCATTTTTTAAGTATTGTGATAAACACAAAAATCAACTAAACAAGTTAAAAAAATAACACATATACTCAACAATTGCATAGATACCTTACCTAACCTATACTGCCTAATCTAATCTATATTTTTTTAAACAGTTGATTTGCTGAGTTATCATGTTTTCAAGTTAACTGATTTTTTATGCCTAATTATGAGGCAAGAACTTGTTAGTTAAGTTTTTATATTGCATGATTTACTAAAAAACATACAGGGTCTCCAAAAAAGAATGTCGGAATTTTAAATGGTCGTTACATAAAAACTATTCGAGATAACTAAACAATTTAAACGTCAAATTGAAGAGAAAAGAACAAATTTTGTTTTCATGCCTTAATGTGATTTTGATGTGAGCTCCAATTGTTACTCATGTTCACACACATGTTCCTGCACAATGTTAGGCGGTTGTGAATCCCATATGCGACAATTTGTGACGATTAACAGCACCACTTGTGTGAAATATGTCTTCGTCTGAGAACAGCACTCTTTTAAATAAAATTGTGATTGTCATTGAGCGTAAAATTGGTAAAGTCTGTACGCTTGGGGCGATTGGCAAATTTAATCTGATGTCTTAACTGAATTTTGTAGGCATGACATCTCAATGTTTTACGAATAACGTTTTGGACTGTCTATGTGGGTATGGTTAATTGAAGATTTCGTTTGGCACTACTGGATTTTTTATAGGAATTCTGATGCACGATTGTCGGACTTCTTTGCTGTGCCATCTAATGAACCGTAAACATTGTACTCACAATTGGCCTCAGGTGTGTCCAGTCACAATAGTAGACTGCCACCGCACAGCTGTTTCTGCTCATGTTAAGGTCAACATTTCTTCATGCCACACGGAAAATTAAACTTAGTTATTTCAATTTCAATTTGACGTTTAAATCATTTAGGTATCTTGATTAGTTTTTAAGTAATGGCCATTCAAAATCTCTGCATTCATTTTCAGAGACCCTGTATATCTGAAGTTGAGTTTTGTTTCAACTTTGTGTGTCAGTGGCCGTAGATTTCCTAAATTCATTTCATGAAAAAGAATAGTTGGGGCTAGCCGTCAAATCATAGTTGTCGAGCAAAAAACATACCTTCATAGTAGTGTAGTCCTATTGGCTTTCAGTTTACTACTATGAAAGAAGCTATTTTGTTCATGTACTGATAATTTTGAATTGTTAGCGTGTATAACAATTTATTAATTGAATTTAATATTATGGTATGATATTAATATAGTCAGGGATATTTTAGTATTAAGCACAGGGTCTATTTGACCCATCCCTCAGGAGGAAAAATCAATAATTTGGTATTAATTCATGTTCTTTGGTACTCACTTTAATAATAAATAGTTTAAACTAAATATAGATAATACCAATTTGTTATATTTAATTACATTACCAATCATTTATGCTCAAAGCATTACAATAGTTAATAGTCCAGCATGCATTCCAGCGAATCATATGATAAGTAATTTGTGATGGTGTGTAATTTATTAGTTTAAATTACAAGCATACAATCATGATATTGTTCCATGATGAACAACATCACTAGTCTTACCATTATCTACAACACAAGGCCACGATCGTGTCAAAGTGTAGCCGAGTATTTCTGATTTTTCTAGACAGTCATTATCGGCACATTTGTTTTGGATATGCTCTACAATGCTCCAAGATTTTTCTCTTTCTTGAGTCAAATGCAAATCATGATTTATATTCATAAACATGATATTTCTATTAAATAGTTAACTTAAAACACTGTTTGTAGTGAGACAATCAGTTTAACTTTCAGATTAAATTCTCTGGACAGTATATACTTATTCCTCTAAATATTGAATAATAAACTAAAAAGAATGATGAAGTATTTAGTAATAAATGTTTATAAACAAATTTT
>NW_025783915.1:0-65255 GCF_021130785.1 Homalodisca vitripennis
CGTGTTCACTTTATTTGCTTTAAACGTAAGATAATCGTTATACCATGTTATATATCTTGTCATTGTTACTCATCTTACAAGGCATTAAGATCATAATAAATTGGTAATACCAGGAGAAGTTGTCGTTAAACAAGTTAAGTTGCAAGGGTTCATAATTCAAATTGCGAAGTTTTCACGACAAATTACAAAGCTTCAGTCCACGGGACATCGTCATGTGTCCACTTTTAGTTGCGAATTTTAATAATCTTTTTCTGGAACTTTTTTCATACAAAGTTATCATACTGGTTTATCATAATAATTGACATCTATCGATATCGTAAATCATTGTTAGCGACATGTATGAGATTTTAAAACTGAATAGTACCTAAAAGTATTATTCATTGCTATATACATTTTTCCACTAGCAATTGTTTAATACCATTTTAATCTATTGGGAAAATTATAAATTTAATGGAAGTTAAAGCTCCGCAAAGAAAACTCTATGTCAATAATTATTGTAAGAATTATATGAAGACAGTCGTACTAAGTGAAATGCATTATAACGACGATAGGGACACTGAATTCTCTGTGAATTTCACCTTAAATATGTCCAAAATAGAATTTAAACTACAAAAACAAAAAACTTATAGTTGGATATTTGCTGGAACCTTTTGAGCATGTAAAAGTTCAGATCCAGGCATTTTTAAGTTAAATAAAATATGAGCATATATTACGAAAAATTTAAAATAAAATTTTACGACCCACAAATTTAAAATCGTTGAAATACGAGAGAACTCAACATTCCTTGGATGTTTGATTATAGCCAATAGTGATGGAAAATTTCATAAATACTGTTTAATAATTAAAGGCAATATGGAAGTACGTGTGTTTTAACAGCAATTAGATTTAAAAACTAGTTACCTGAAACATTTTAAAAATAAATAGTTATTTCAGTTATTATAACTAAATAGTAAAACAAAGGGTTCCAGATATTTACGTTAATTAAAACAACGATTGATGGAAATTTTATGAAATGATATTTAATATTGTAAATCATAAAAAAAAATTTACAATTTCAGCAACTTTAAGTTATAAATGAATTACGTAATACACTTTTTTATGTTTTAAGCTACTGAACTTTGAAATACGATATTTATATTCTAATAATAAAGAGATTAAACATTTTAAGTGAAAAAGAAGAATAAATTTATTTTATAAATTTAAAACTAAAATTCGTATATTCAAATTTCTCCCTAAACATTTGTTGTTTTATTATCGTGTAATATTTTCAAAAAATTTTCGTTAATAATGTTGAGAAATACAGGGTTATTAAAGCAAATAGATTTAAAACTAGTTACCTGAAACATTTTAAAAATAAATAGTTATTTCAGTTATTATAACTAAATAGTAAAACAAAGGGTTCCAGATATTTAAGTTAATTAAAACAACGATTGATGGAAATTTTATGAAATGATATTTAATATTGTAAATCATAATAAAAAAATTTACAATTTCAGCAACTTTAAGTTATAAATGAATATTACATTGTAACACTTTTTTATGTTTCAAGCTACTGAACTTTGAAATACGATATTTATATTCCATAAATAAAGAGATTAAACATTTTAAGTGAAAAAAGAAAGAATACATTTATTTTAAAAATTTAAAACTAAAATTCGTATATTCAAATTTCTCCCTAAACATTTGTTGTTTTATTATCGTTTAATATTTTCAAAAAATTTTCGTTAAAGATGTTGAGAAAATACAGGGTTATTAAAGCAAAAACAAATGGGGAAGGATTTATACAACATTTCTGACTTTAACAACAATAAAATTAAAAGCATCTGTTTAGAAAAATATATATATCCTTGTAATATTTATAAATGATGAGTTTGTTAATTTAAGGAAAATATATTTAAAAAATCTCATGTGCAACTGATAGGCTACGTAATTGATACTGAAAGCTGCTAAATTTTCGTTGTGCTATCAGTTTTTGACAAATTTCATTTAATATTATTATTGCTTATTCAATGTTTGATAATATATTCATAAAAGCTACACATTAATTTTCTTTCCATGTGACTATATTGTAAAAGACCCCTGATTATATTTAAATGGAAACGGAATAAACTATTTATTCCAATCAAAAACAATTTTATGATCCTTCGTTTCATCTCAAATTTTAAAAACAATGGTTTTTAGAGTAAATTTATATAAATTACCAAGTGACGTCTAAACCTTTAGAGGTGCGTGTGAAAATACATGTGGGGTTTATTCTCTAGCCATATGCCTAGTTGATAATATATTGAAACATACTTTTTGTTGGCAGAAACACGTTCCATCGATTAGGGCTTGTCCTCGATTGAATCTAACGATTTGTTTGTCTGAAAACAAATTGATTTAGAAACATTGTTCAGCTCTTTCAAATATACGATAATGTCTTCCTGGTTAGCTTCCAATTGGAGAAACGTATTTATTTAAGAATCACAAGTGTTTAAATATATTTAACACAACGTATTTTAAAATTTCAGTATTTAATTTCATTATTGCCATAAATATTGTAAGCTGTGAATTTAGAGTGCTACGAATAATGATTTTTAGTTTAAATGAAATCAAGATCCTCCATTACCTTTAGGCTACAGTAACAAAAAACAGGTTAAGGTTGCTCGCTTAATAATGCGAAAACAGTAAAAGAATGGTCGTTGAGTATAAAGTTGGTTGTTATGACTACAAAACATAAACATTATATTTTAGGGTAACATTATATATATATATATATATATATATAATATATATATATATTATAATATTATATAATATAAAATAACTTATGTGACAATACGTATATTGAATATATTTAAACACAATATTACGAATAGTAAAACTTTCCTATCAAATGTAGGCCTACTTAAATTATTAAGACAGCTCACACTTTACTCGTATTTAAAAATATTTCGTACTTAATATTTTATTAAATTTTTTGTATTTTAATTTATTAAGACCAGTAATATTCAGCTAAAAATATAATTATATATATATATATATAATGAAATTATATAAAATATATATATTATATATATATAATGTTTATTGAAATTAAATTAAGGCTATTGCCATATATACAATTTAATGTAAATAAAAGTCGTTTGACAGGTACTTGGTCTTCCGATCATATGTTAGTTTGCTTATTTAAACGGCATATGTGACAGATACTGCCAAATACAAAATAATTGAATCGGAAAAAAGTAAGCGCTCTGTGGTGTAATGGTAGCACATTCACCCGGCAAGTGAGAGATCCGGATTCGACTCCCGGCGGAGCAAGTACTTTTTGCGATTTAATGTTTATTTATATATATATAATACCTTTTGTGGTGTCCTGATTTGTTTATTAACCAGTGGTCATTAGTCGTGATAAGATATTCTACATATTTTTTTTTAATTCATTTATATTTTCAGTATTCGGAGAACTATAGTTTGTGTCCGCTCGAATTATGTTAACTGTCTTGTGGTATGTAGAGTCTTCAAAAGCATTATTAAAATGTTGTTCTGAAAAGGCCTTCATAGTTAAAGTGAGTAATATGTATAATGCAACAGCATATATATTGCATTCAAAAAATTGCTTTACAGTCTGTTTTTTATTGAATTATTTTACTAAATTAACAAATAGTAAAATTAGAAAATAAACATATACAACATGTTTTTATCTTGGTAATTTATCCTCAACTTTCCGTAATTAATATTACATTACGGCATTTTTTATGTAAGGTGTTATTTACCGAATAGAATTTACTCCACATTACCTGTGAATACCTTTACGGAACATTATTTTATTAATGCGTTTGAAAGTCTCAACATACCACAAGACAGTTAACGTAATTCGAGCGGACACAAACTATAGTTCTCCGAATACTGAAAATATAAATAAATAAAATATATGTACAATATCTTATCACGACTAATGACTACTGGTTATATAAAAAAATCAGACACCACAAACGGTGATAAAATTCCCAACCTGTCTTCCTGTATTGCAAAAAATATTATATTTGTTATGTTAATTACTAAAAACTACTCACTTACAGATCTTTTTTAAATGTCTATTAATTACATTGCATTATAAAATGCGTAGGATTATAATTATTGAAAAAATCATTTTAATACAAGGAATTGAAGACATTTTATGATGTACGGTTTTTTTAAGCTTAATATTTATTTAATTCTTTAAAATACATATCTGATATCCCTATAAAACAGCATCCCCACTGGTTTCTAAATGTTAAAATTAATTGTTTTCTTTGTCTGTTATTGGAAGGAACGGAAGAAAAAAGTATCCGATTCATTGCATTTGTAGAATCCCAATTTAAATCTTGAGTAACGTTGGTAACATCTCCAAATAGGCCAGAAGGGGCGAAATCAGCGTTTCCAGGAAGCCTTTAAATAATTTAACCACTCTTTGAACACCTGGGACCTTGTGGACTTTTATACCTGTTAGCGCATGCGCACTGTGAGTTGCAGACTGTTCTGAATGACTTTCAGCAAGTTCACTGCCAGTCTGTCACTGATTGTTTACAAATTCGTTTGGGATGGATTATAAGTTAAGATATAGGACTTCGAAGCTGCAGGCTTGATTGATCTAATATGTTTATTCTAACTATACACCAAAAATTTAGCTTCCTGCTATTTTTTTCAAATCATAAAATATCTAGGGATTCAAAAATTCAAAAATATATTTAAAACATAAAACTCTATAATCTTAATAAACAAAATGATACTTATATATATATATATATATATAGAAAAACTTTGAATCCAGATGAAAAATCTCAGTGCTAGGCTCCTGCGGCAGCGAAAGGTTTTACTAGCAGGATCTTCCATACATCAACCATTCGAAGGATCAGAAAATGTAATGATCAACATATCTATAGGCCAGAATATATGAGGTGAGGACCTCCTTTGTAGAGATATATATGCAACAAGATTTTAAATAATTGGTTTATTTCTAAAGACTAGGTGATTTTAAAGCCACAACGCTTGTAGGCTGACAAGGTCCAGAAGCCATGATCTTGCAATAGATGGTTGCTAAAGACTGGTAGTGTAGTGAGCCAAAAGCTTTCAAGAAGCCTGATCTCCAAAAGTCTATAAATGCTAACAAGCAGTAGAGGGAAAATATGCTCCAAGAACTAAAAAATGCAAGACTGCGTAGTCATCTACCGATATACAAGTTAGGAAAGGACAGGTCATTTCAAGGGTCAGGAAGTCTCAGACATCGAAAGATGCCACGAGCTAATAACTTCTAGAAGCCAAAAATCTCTAAAATATGGCTTCTGGCCTAGGATGAGAGATAGAGAGCTTGAGAGGTCCAAGTTCATGGAAGTTTCCAAATACCCAAATCCCACAAACATTGGGTGTTGTCATACTGGAGAGTATGATACAAGTAATCCTGTAAGTAAGAGTAAGCGGAAACTTATTTTTATATTCACATAGTAATGTCCTGTGCGTATTTTTACACTATAACCACTGCGAAATATTAAAATATGTGAACAATATTAGGAGTATTGTTATATGTAAAGCATCTTTTAGAACTAAATAGTATATACATGTTACGAATGAACATATTTAACAAAAAAAGTTTTAAATTTCTAAAGAAACGAAAATGTAAATTTTTATTCATATTTTGCAAGGTTTATACTAAAGGTGATGAGATAAAATATTTGAGGTGGGGAAATAATGTAAGACAAGATTTTATTAGAAGATATACAACGTTTCTCCAATAACACTTGCCACTTGTCACAGTTCACTGTTCTCACGGGGATGTACCAACTATATTCTGACTTGTAACTCGCATTGCATGATTTAATATATGTCTTATCGTCATATCATCAAGGATTAATTAGGAGCAATAACTTAAAAAATTAAAATTTCACTATATTACTTGCATAGTAAAAGATATTTTGTATTGTTTAAATTTTGATGTGTTTTGATTACTGAGTTGGTATACACCTAAGTATTTTAAGTACATTGTTGCACGGAATGGATTGAAGGTCTATATACCTTCAACTAATGTTAAAAAATCCTTACATTTGATTAAGAGTACTCCGTATTTTTATTATAGGGGAAGGTTAATTTATTCCTGTAATAAGCCGAGAGAATAAATATACTTTTATTTAAAATTCCAAAACACGTGATTAAATCTTGAATTAATTGCTGATGTAAAGACAAGATTGAAATAATAAAACATTAATAAGCAACATTATTGTGGGAATTTCATTCCGTCTTTCGCTAAATGAAGTTTATTTTTGAAAGTTATTAATTATTATAAGTTCAAAAAAATAAAGTTAAGATTGTAAAACTAAAGTAAGTATAAAGTTTTCAAATTAAAGTCAATCATTGACAACAATAAGGCTTCTATGACGAGTTCATAGAATAGTGGTATAATTAAAAACACAATATCAATTCGGTATAAGAGAAATAAAATTTGATTGTAGATGTGCCGCAGAAATTCCTTTGGAAAATATAACTAGCGCAGCACAGTAGATTGAACACAAACTCCCTTTCCGGTTTGTCCTGTCGACCTAGATCAGTGGCATTGGGACATATGCTTGCTCACAAAGGATAGTAGAGCTAGGGTTGGACAAACATCATAGCCCTACTATCATTTCCTGAAACCGAAGCTCGTCATAGGTGTTGTCACGTCGATTTTAGTAGTAGGAAAATAGTTATTTCATAAACGGGCTGGATCCAAAAATGTCTCTGTAGTGGTCTGAAACATATGTAGCGTTATAACTTTAAATATTTAAGTATCTATAATGAAACATATTACAACTTATAAAGGGTTAATACAACTATTTATAAGAGAGCCAGCGGAACTTAAATTTTGTAAAATTATAAACACTTTCTATCTTAGCCTAAAATTATCTTTCACTGTTTCCAAGAAAAAGATATTATAAACCTTTGAATACAGAGTATAAGTATAATTGTAAAATACTCGTAGGTACATATAAATTGTTTATAAATTAAAGTCACCCTAAGTTAGGAGTGTTTTACATTAATCCAATTATACTATTCTGCGTGATATAAATATTGTTAATTACTGTGAATTTTTGTACTTGTCTAAACAGATTATGTTTATATCGTTAAAATAATATAATTATTTCAAATGCATAGTTGATCTACATGTTTAATATGAACTGTTTATTTTGGACTTCCTCCAGACTATGTTACATATTATGTACTATCTTTGTAGAGTGAGATCTGCAGATTAGTTATGAAATGATGAATGTAGCATTGCTAATGACATTTCTTCGGCCTTTTCAGCAGAAAGCCTCATGTATTAGTTTGATGATTGAATCATTATATTGATCACATTTAAAGCTGCAAACCCAAAAGAGCTATGTTAATCTCTATTTGTGTCTTTATGTTAATCACAATTGCTTCATTTACAGTATCCATATGCAGTAGGTAAAGTAAGTACATATTTCCGACATGTTGATCTACTTGTTTGATTATCGAAAGACATCAGGGAGATAACAAGGTTAAATGCATGCCACACAAGGTCAGCGTGAAAAGTTTCAAAACAACAAACAACTTTCTGGCCAGTAAGTGACTTCCTATTGACTGACGTTCATTAGTTTCAATGTACAGAGGTAGAGAATATGGAGTTTCATATTAAATGTTAGACTTCCAAGCTAACTTAATAATACAAAAGGGTATCATTTATAGAGACGTTAAATACTCAAATAAAGAAAATCTTGCTTAATCATCACCTAGTTATAAGGACTAAGCCTTAAAGCCAATGTAGTTACTCTTGGTGGGTACTCTTAAATATCATTGATAGTCTTAGATAATTTGTGTTACCAAATAGGTTAGGTTACCGAAGCACCCGATGTTTTTCATACAACCACGAAGTTTGCTTTTTTTGCAATATAAAACATGACAAAATGATCAAAAATAAGGAATAAAAAATATCATTATTGTTTGGTTATTTATTTATGCTTAAATAATATACAGATGTAGTAAAAATCCCACTATTAAAATACCTCTTATTGTTTAAACGAACAAACTTAATAAGCAACAGTATCATAAGAGCAAATTATCTGCTAATAATAAAAGTTTATATCACAATAAGCAATACGTAAACAACTCCAAACTTTTAAATGCCTATAGCTAATACTTTATCCTTCGCCCTTTATGAATTGTTATTTATAAACATTAAAGCTAAGTGGGTTTCACCATAAATTACCCGCAGTCGATATTAACATAAATTATCCTAAATTACTTTGTGATACAAAATTTCAAGTAAGGGTTATTATAAAAAAAGTAAAAACCAAAGTGCTAACATACAATACCCTCAAATTTAAATATAATTTGATTTTAGATTTGTTTAAATCAATATGTTTAGTTATATGCTAATAACTGTTTCCTGCGGCTTTGCATGAGTTTTGTAAGTTTTGCCTGTGTATGTGCACACTTCTGGTTCAAATGAATTATATTTTCCAACTCCGATGTAGATTTTGGCTTATTGCAGCGATTACAAAAAATTCTGTATATGTTTATATCCATTGTACACATACATTTGCTTTAATATAAAGTGGTATAACAATCAAGTTTTAAGTTCAATCAGAAACTTACAGAGACAAATATAGATCATAACTTTCTACCTTAAAATAGTTTTGACTATTTAAATATATGTAATTTTCTCTTAATGGCAGTTTACAATGTCCTTTAAAAACTTTTTATTTTACAGCGTCATTAGATGGATGGTTGCATCAATGGTTATAGCACATTAAACCTTAACTGTGAAATAATGCGTTATACATACAAATTGTCATAATTATCGGTAAAATAGTTTACGATTATATAAAGGACATACAGACATGCTTTCATATTTATATGTATAGATTGGCTTATGCTTGGGATTTTAGACTATCAAATATTTGCGTATATAAATGTTATACATGCGTTAATTGTCGTATAAGTTATATTGAAAGATTATATTTGCATTTGCTTGATGTGCTGTCTTTAAAAAGTAATTAAAATTATGAAACGCACTTTGATTATTTTTTAATAATTTTAACTTTTGTGTGCATATTAGTAAATTTTTAGAAGAAAATAAATAAATAAATAAAAAGATAAATTTATGGAGTAGTTTATTGAACATTAAACTTGTTCATGTACAAGATGTATGTTCACACCCGTGTGGGTGGCTGGTAATTTTGTACGGAATCACGTAGCAACAGCAGTGGTGGAGGGGTAAGAGTTGGCACGTGACTCCGAGTATCAGCTGGTGTTACTGAGTACATTAAGCTTTTAAGCCATGTGTCATCGTATTTGTACTCTTTAACTAAATAAAATACTTTGTTCTCCAGGTTATGTATACTTTTCTATGTCATTACAAGCTTACATATTTCAGTGTGGGAGAGCATGTTACAGTACTTGCAATTCTAGTGCTGTGTGAGCTGTGAGTGTGCGTGATGTGCGTGTGTGGGTGTGTACGTGCGTGGGGTGCGTGGGTGTGCCTGAGCGTCGAAATAAGTAGTTAAAATATAAAGGATATTCGTAACACATACACACACACAAACAAATTGAATATTGATAATAATAAAAGGCAATCAAAATCATTTATCACGTTAATTAATACCCAACTCTAATTCTCTAGGTTGGTACTAACGAGGAAAATAACACTAGAACCGTATTCAGTTTTAAATGCAGAAGGTAATTCTGTTCAACCCCATATTTTCCTGTGAATTAGGTAGGATCAAAACAAACAGACTAAGCTTATCCACCTGCTCATATCACACTTATTTCAATATTTTATTCAACAATTTAAAAGAGAAAAACACGCTTTATCTATCTTCTATTTTTTCCAGGCAAAGTAGCAAGCCAAGTAAATTTTAACCTGTAACATTTATATCTATCTAATAACTACAAATACTTATGTTTCTATAATTTCTTCAAATATTTACACTTTAATCTATACTTTATAAATTTAAATACTGCTCTAATATTCTGTGATCATAAAACAGATTAAGCTTTTAATTGGTCATTGTATGTGTATGCACATATTATAGTATGGCATCTCAATATACAACGAATTGTGTAAACAAATCTAGTTTAATATTTGTGTATACGATTTTCTGACACGCTGTAAAGTTTAACTTCTTGCTTGTGTTAATCTTAGACACTAAACAGACATTAGTTGAGACATAAAAGTTTCAAACGAAGATGACGAAGTTGAAGTATAACTCAGACACAGTCTTTTCCTGTCACATTCAATCTCCGAACTCTAATACAATATCTGGAAACTTTTTATGTTTTAATCACAGTTTTTCTTCTATTCAAGGAATCTGTTATAAACAGAAATATTAAAATAAACCAAATATTTTAAACTTAGGTCTTTTAAAATATTTATTTTGAAATAATTGCCTAAGATTTAAAGGAATATTTCACTAGACGCACTGAAATCATTGAATTCTTCTTGTCAAACTGGCTTTCTGTCTTCACAACATCTCGAGATTAAATTTAAATATAAACTTGAAATTTTGCACGAAGCTTTAATCAATGTATGCAAATATCATTAACGATGAAAGTGCAAGTCCTTTGTCACTTGAATCTGGCTAATAATTAATACATTTGTCTCATGGTTAATTATTATGTCAAGGATAAAATAGCAGAATAAATATTTTAACACATTTGATTTTAACATGTCAACGAACTACAAGGAAACTGTTCACATCAACTGAAGTTTCTGAACAATTTCAAATACAGATAATAACATGACATATGCATAAATATGACTATATATATATATATATATATACATGACATATCTTGATAGGCATAACAAATTGAACTTTACAGTCCTAGATCTCTCTTTTTTAGTTTAATGTTTCTATATCTTCCTGTCTACCTGAAAAATAACTAAGCCTACCACTAAAGATAGTAGTTTACATACGATTGTAGGTATTAGCAACGCTTATGGGCGTAACCTGGAGTTATTTTTGTAATTAATGGTGCAATTCCAACATAGGTTTTGTTCACTGTTATTTTCTATTTTTTAGAGGATCCATCCTATGTGTAACAATGGATTAATCTTTTTTAATTTTTAAATGAAAATTTAGTGGCTTATTGCAAATTGTTGCTAGTAATTTACTAAGGAAAGTTATAATGACAATTGCCCTTATTTCTAAGTTTAAAAAACTGGAAGTTCTATGCTTAATTTTCATGATACTAAACCACAGATTTAAAAACGTTAATATATAATTTATTATCACACATTATATTTACCGTCTTTCCTGTACAGTATATTTACTTTCTGTTATGTAAAAGAGGACCATAGTTTAAGTTAGAAAAAGTATTATTTAGAAAAGTATAAAATTACCCTCAAAACCGATTGATTGTATGCAGAAATGGTCTTTATATGCAATTTGCACAATTAAACTATCTATAATCTCAAATTAGTTCATTTTGTTTAAGGGGGCTGGCCCAGTAAAAAAAAATTTTTTTGCAATTTTTTTTTTATATTTTTTAATTTTTTCTTGTTTATTTACAATTAATTTGATGTAAATATCATGGGCATACGTTTTTTTTGGCTGAGTTACAGTGTAAACGTATGTCAGACAAGACTTTGTTTTGATTCTATTTTCCAGTCTTTTATACCAACAAGCAGTTGCTTCAAACAGTCTTGGGACTTTTAAACATAAAAACACTATCCCCAAAGCCATCATGCTGGAGATAAAACCAATATTTGTAGACCTAACAATGCCAAACCTCCTCCAAAGATGTCTTATGGGAAAAACACAGAAACTCCAACGAAAGTTTCAACAGTATTTTGTGGTCACTGTGTCCTAAAAAAAGATTTGCAGGAAGGGATATTGTGGAAATAGCTGCTCATGAAGCTTCCCTGATATTTAATGAAGGGAATAATGCAAACTCAAAAGTGCTAGACCACTTGAAAATCAAACCCGGAAAACACTTCAACAGCTGCATGGAGACTTTTGACGTTCGACGATTGTGCGCGACGCAAATAAAAGAACTATGTTGGCAAGTCTGGAAGAAAGGAGAGCAAGGAGAAGGCTTAGAATAGAAAAGGAAAGTCAAGACAAGGAAAAGGAAGGTGTTTCTTATGCTGCTGGAGGATTTTAGAGTACCATTTTAGTAAATTTATCAATAAAATATGTTTGTTTGCGATTTCCCGAAACATTGTTTTTTTTCCTATTATTTACATCATAACTCCAAAAGTATTGGAGCAATCTTCACCAAATTTTCACCACATCTTCATTTCAGCTGTGTAAATGGCTTGAACTAAAATTAAAATGGTGAGTAAAGTATTTCTTATATTCCAAGCCTATTTACCTTCTAAAAAGTCAATTTTTTTGGTAAAACTACTTTAAAATTCAGTAATTTTTTTTTATTTGTAAATTTTTTTATATATTTTTAGTTCAGGCCAAGAAACTATTGCCTAGGAACAAGATACTATTTATTTTGTGAAATTATCTCATAAGGTAGATTATTTATCATGTTACAACCATTAGACTAAAGATTTCTTTTGCAAAAAAACAAAAATTAAAAAAAAATAATAAATTTTATATTTACAATTTTGTTTTTTTCTTAAGTGTGTATAAAAAAGTCTATTTTGACTTAACCTGAAAGTTTCAAACAAATTGGGCAATATTTGACTGAATACAAAATTGTTTTCCAAAACCATGCAAACGTGATTGCGATACTAGGCCAGCCCCCTTAATGTATAATCCAAAATATTATTTTCCTGCTAACGTCCAAAATTAAACATTATATTTTATTTAAAATTTGATACATTCAAATCTTGAAAAAACTCTTGTTTTGTGAAGGTACTGCTTAATGTATTATCAAAAGTTATAAACAAGAGCAACATAATGGGATTGGTTTCACCGTTATATCAAACTGATCTGAATATAGTGGCTTTCATTACATGTAATACAGGCAAATTTTTGACTAGTTAAACCGCTCGACTAAACTACCAGTACCATTTTAATTTGTGTGGACACCAAATGAACAACGCCCGTTGAATAAAAAGGATCAGCACAGGTACTTTACTATCTTAGTATTATTACCTGTTATTACTTTTTATATTCCAAAAAAACTCACAAAATTTACTGTTGTCTTGCTAAAATTGCTAAATATCCCACTCTGCGGCCGATGTTTGGGGGGTTAACTCTAAATGGCCATTGGTGGCAGGTCAGAAGTTACTCTTAAGCCGTTTGTCCCAAGGTTAATTTGTTAAAGAGTGATTCTTATTCCTAAACTTCGTCTACTGAAATAAGAAAATCTTTATTCCTCTTGTACTTATACTGTGGTATTAACACTCAATCGGATGTTATCTGTAAAAAAACAGTCAGTTTCATAAAGGTAGACAACCGTGTCATCGAACTGTAAAATATAAAACGAAATATAAAAATAATCCTTAGTTAATTATTTTATACACTAAATATATATTAGTAAATATATCATAAGTTACTGATCTGTTCCGTTCGCCATCTGTTATAACACAGCAACCCTTGTTTCATAATTAAACTACTAGAGGCACGTATTCTGCAGGTTCGTCCAAATAAGGTTTTATTACGTCAATCTCTAGAGTTTTTGTAGTATTCCTCGTACACAACGGGATATCTAATAAATTTTATATCACGATATCATTAGAAAATAAATTGTTTATTTGCTACAGAGGTTAACACTTTCAGGTAATATTTCGGTCTTCAAGTCTTTCGACTGCCTTTCAAAATTGTTTAATAGATGTTCAATACTTCGTTCATTTCATACAATTGGGATTGGTTGGAGGTTAATTAGTTAAATATTTTGAAATTATTACGTCAGTGACAGAATATCACTGGATTTGTTAGCGGAGACGCTGAGTAGCAGCATAGAGATTTACTGTTGATATCATAGTAGTGTTATTTGGATGTTTATTAACAAGTAATGAATTGCTTCTTTGTATAAGATACTTTTTGGTTTAGCAGCTGTTCCATTGTTCATTATTAAATCTATCTTCTATACAGTATATACATTCATACATACACATATTCTATGTATACATTTTAATAAAATATAAAGAAAAATATCTCATTTTAAGTTTTAAAAAAATCCAACCATACAGTAGTATTTAGATCTAATTTGTCAATGCTAATAGAACAATTTACACGTTTTACTTATTATGTATAGGATATTAATCTATTTCAATATTTTATGAACTAATATAGATGCATCTCATACATGTCAAAATGTTTTTTTAAGACATTGCATGTGCTCTATATTGCTGTGGATATATTGATCTATCCAACACGCAACTCCTATCCAACGGTAAAGTTTCTTAACGATATTGGTTATGCACGTGACTGTACCACCACTTACTCCTCCACCACACCTCTCACTACTGTTCTTATAGACACAACTTATAATTGGCGATCAGTTATTTATAGTTTATAATAGCAGTGTTCTACTTTATATTTTCTTCGATATGTTTAATAATTTATATGAAACAAAACTCATTAATGGTTAAAAGTTGAAAGCAGTTCAAAAACAAACCGAAAAAGAGTCAGATTGTGAATTTAAATGCGTACGTCCAACAATTAGAACATTGTGCAGATACGTAATTATATCATGTAATAATCCATGAAAAATAATTATACAGTAAGTTATTATCCTAAGCCTTGTTTAATATTAGTTAGTTGCATTGTAATGTAGCACAGTTTATCTACTCCACATTTTCGGTATATATGGGTTAATATTTATATTTCATTCATCATTTTAATACATAAAATGTAAAAAATATTGCAATCGTAAGATGTACGACATTAATAGAAAATATGAATCTTTTTATGTTAAATAATTTCGTGTCTCATATTATTTTAAAATATTTAAAATAACCATTTTATTATCACGAAACGTACTTTTTTAATATATGCAGGGTGGCTGGTCATCAGTTTTACAAATATTTTAGGGTGATGAAATTACAAAGTAAATGAAGTGTAATGATGCATGTAAGAGGTTCCAAGTCAAAAAATTGGCTTCAAAAAGGATTATTTTAATTTTTTTCTAAAATAACCATATTTTTAAACATATTACAGCAATTTCAAAACTACCTGTAAACGGATTTGAGTAAATGATCTAATTTTCGTATTCTGCATTAAATTTTGAATAGGAATAAGTGAAAATTTTAAAGGATCAATAATAAAAACCTCCATCGTTAATAGTTCCAAGGTTTAAAATTAAATTATCTGTTAAAAATTAAAAAAAAAACATTGGTCTATTGTATTTTCATACACCCTGTATACAAGAAGGTAGCTAAATATTTTAAAACCTGGGCCATTTTATACGCTTTCCAACCATACACTACACTATTGAAGTTTGAATCTGAATATGTTTGTTTCAGTGGTTTGAATACAAGAAAAACTGTTGATGAAACTATAAATGAAACAAAAGTTTCGCTGAATACATGTTTACTATTTTTGTAAAATATTAACAAATATTTTTTTTAATTCTTTAACATGTTAAGACTAGAGAAAATATACCAAAAAGTCTTAGACATTAATTATTTTGTATTTATACAATTATTGTTATTATAATTGCACATGATTCAAAAAATTAATAGTTTGCTTTTAATTGGATTGGGCCAAATGTTTTTCAAAAAATACTTCATTATGCATGAACATTTACCAAATGGGTTTATATTTAAAAAATGTAATAACTGGTTAAAAAACTAAGTATACACTTAGGTTTTAACTGTTAATAACTGTATTTATCCATTATAATAGACAAGCAAGCAGTGAAAATACAGTATGATTACAATAATATCGATTTGAGAACACTCTCTACTTTATTTTAGATTCAAATTGCCCTCCATTTTCCCGAACACATGCTCTTGCTCTTTTCCGAATGGCACGCACAGTAACCTTGTGAGAAAACTCATCCTTTACTTTGTTTGCAGCGTCAAATATACGGTCGTGCAGATCCACTTCCTTGGGAACGACTGTCTTGTACACCAGGCTCTTCATGTACATAAAACATAAAAGTCCATGGGGTTGAGATCCGGATATCTAGGTGGCCAAGCAACAGTCCCTCCTCGCCCAATCCAAGTTGGATAGTTTTCATTCAACTACTGCCTTAAATTGTTAGAAAAATGAGGAGGTGCGCCGCCGTGTTGAAAAATTAACTCTTCTCTTTGTTGTCGAGTGAGGTGATCTAGAATTTGAGACAAGTTATGTTGTAAAAAGTCAAGATACTTTTCTCCTGTTAAGCTTCCATCAATGACATAGGGTTCCAAGAAAATATCGCCAACTACTCCCGCCCACACGTTTATTGTGAACCGATGCTGAAAAGATGATTCTCTCATAGCTCTAGGAATTTCTGTAGCCCAAAAATGCATGTTATGGGAGTTTAAAACACCCTCTCTTGTAAAACTGGCTTCATCTCTCCACAATAGTTTTTTGAAAAAGTGATACTCTTCAAAGTCTTTGTTTAGGAGCCATCGACAGAACGTTCTTCTCGATTCAAAGTCATTTGGTTCAAGTGATTGAACCAGGGTGAAATGGTACGGGTGAAACGTATTAGACTTCAAAACTTTAGAAACTTTCCAACGAGAAAGGCCAGTAGCTGTAGCTAGCTGTCTAGTACTTAGTTCGGGATCATCCTCAACCCTCGCTAAAATATCTTCATCTGCATAAACATCAATATTAGGACCTACCTCTCTTTTCAACTTATGGAAAGATCCTGTTTCTGTTAAGCTGGTGAAGTCTGGAGAACACCTCTGTGAACTAGGAGTAATACGGTCAGGATAACGATCCATGTGCCACTGCGCATTACCGTCGCACAGCCCGTAGTTGAAGTGCATGTCAGCGTATTCGCGATTTGAGAAAGACATGGTTCTAGCATCACTGACAAAGAAGAACTGACCGACCACAATGTTTTATCCAAGCAGGTATTTGCTTGATCAGAAGATAAAAAATAACATGAAGAAGAAGAAAACAAGATAATCCATTTTATCTTATCATTATCTAATAGATAAGAATAATTCAAAATACAAGTGTTGTTTTGATAGTTAGATAACGATTTATGGCCATGAAATGAAAAGAAAATTAGTTTTTGATAAGAAAAATAGATTATTATGACACTAGTAAATTAATACTACTTTGTACGTTTAGATTACCCTTTTTTGTCATCAATTGCCTTTTAAAACCGTTTTTATACACCCCGTGTTTTGGAGATTTCAAAACACTAAAACGAACATATGCACATCTAAACCTCAATAGTGTAGTGTATTGTTGGAAAGCTTATAAAATGGCGTAGTTTTTCAAATATTTAGCTACCTTCCTTTATACAGGGTGTAGAAAAATACAATAGACCAATTTTTTTTTATTTTTAACAGATACTTACATTTTAAATTTTAGAACTATCAACAATGGAGTTTTTATTATTGATCCTTTAAAATTTTCACTTATTCCTATTCAAAATTGGATGTAGAATACGAAAATTACTTCATTTACTCAAATCCGTTTACAGGTAGTTGATAAATTACTGTAATATTTTTAAAAGCATGGTTATTTCAGAAAAAATTAAAGTAATTCTTTTTGAAGCCAATTTTTTTTACTTGGAACCTCTTACAAGCATCATTACACTTCATTTACTTTGTAATTTCACCCAAAAATTTTTGTTAAACTGATGCCACCCTCTATATATATATATATATATATATATATATATATATATATATATATATATATATATATATATGTATATATGTGCAGAACGTTATAAGTAGAAGTAACTTCTGTCTGCCACTCCCACGACTGCCTTTCCATTTTTTTTTTCAAACACCAACAGTGTTAGTAGAGCAAACGTTGCATACGCTTAGCTTTTTCGGAATATTTGTTAATAAAAAAAAGCCAACTTTATTTTTCGATACAATCTTTCTGGATATATTGTTATAGTGTGCAATCTAACTTTTCTTAAATAAATGGTGATTTAAAACATACTGGTAATCTGGAAATTATTATATTTAATAGATATAATAGTACAAGATTACATCATATTAAAATATTGAAAATATAATCTTCATTTGCAATACTATCGATACAAATCAAAAATACTTTTAATTTTTAACAATTTTCCTTTCGTAGAGCAAAACTTTGAAAATATTTTGGTCAGTAGTTGATGCAAAGATTTGTTATACCACCATACCGTATATAAAAACCTATTTTAAAGAAATAAAAAGAATTTTAAATCTACTTTTTTAAGAGGGAATCCATCTAAAAATAATTAAACTAGTACTACAAAGGCATGAATATAATATACATGAATTGTTCATGACATAAATATGATTGACATGGTTTTATTTTACGTGAAAAAGTATTACACATAGAACACACTCAGCGGAAGTAACACGTTTATGGACATGTCCAGTTCACTGGAGAGCTAAAGCTGGAGTACTGGAGTGTGGCTGACAACGTCTATCCTGTATTCATACTCCAGTATACAATATTCTCGTTATTACAACGTTATTAAAAAGTCTCACCTTATCCAACGAAGTGATTCTCAACTTGGAAGGTTCATTATTTTTATATTCACTTTTACACTACTGCAACTTTAGCAACGTCCTACCAAATAATTTGCTTGTTTCTGGTAAAATTTATTAAAATGCAGATATTGGATTTTAAAAACAGTAGAATAAAGATTTTTTTTCTCAACTTATCTGTTTAGCACATCAATTCGCTTACTACGGAAGACTTCAGGAGCGAAAATAAAGCCATTTTCAATTAATGCAGTATGAATTACATTGTTACAGCACTGTTACAGTAATTATATAAAGGTTTTCCTCCATTAACAAAATTCATGTTCTATCACAGGTATTCCAAAAACAACTGGTTGTTTCTACCAGTTTAAGAATCCAAACCCATGACTTTTAAACTTTTTATTCCCATACTTCTGAACTAGTTTTTGGTGTATGAATAATCTCGTATTATATAACATTGGCTCCGTAGCGTCATATTTAAATTATTAAAATGTTGAATGTTCGGTTCTTGGTATAGATTACTGCAAGAAGTGTCGGCATCTGACAGGTATAGGTTATAAGTATCAAGGAATTCGCTCTCATCTTATCAATTACATTTTTCTCAATAAAGGCAATATATTTATCTATTTCAAAAAAAATTGTTTTGAAAATTGTTTTATAATTTCCTGTTAAAAAAACTTATTTTTAAAACATTTTGACACATATAATATAACTAGTTAGAACTCAAGCCATTTATATGCTGTATAGACTTCAATGTAAAATTATGTCGGTTCTGACAAAAGATTCTGTTTATAACTTTATAACTCTGACAGAGTAACATCTCATTCCATAAATTGACACTATTTACGTCTTGAGACTAGAATACTTCACTCAAGGACGACTAATGCTGATGTCAATAACTTATAAGTAGTTGAAAAATATGACGTTTTACAAATTCATAAGGAATCTTAACTTAAATTACTAGTTTAATTTGTTAACATTTTATGTTATGAAGACTCATTTTAAGTTGCATAATAATTATTTTCAAATTTTTACTAAAGCATATACGTAATTACCTTTAAGCTTTTACTCACTTAAAATGTATAAAGAGACAACATATATTTTATGGTGATTACAAGTTATTAAACAAATCTTACTCTTGTCATAATCTTACAGTTAATACATTCATAAAATGTAAAAGTTCACAATTTTAGATCAGTTAAATGATTATTGTATGATCAAACAATATATGTCATAAAACCAATCGCCTTTTTGATTTTTTAATTTTTATTTACTTGACAACCTACAGGACATACTTAACGTAATAGTTCTAAGATTCTGTAAAATGTTTTAGAAATTGTTTGTAGACATATTTACTCGTATTGGTGTCTTGTTATTGTTTACTTCTGAAAGAATTTACGGTAAATGTCTTGAAATGCTTTAAGAGTTGCTATCTAAGCACTACAAATTATATAAATAAAAATTAAGTTTAAATTTAAAAGTTATCTTAATTTTCTTAAGTTTCAGTTTAATAGTACCTTTATGTATGCAGTATCATAACTGATCAAAAATACAAGGATGTAAACGGACACAATATTAAGACTTTTAACTAATGTTATAACATTCTTTCAAACACTTTTAGTAAATAGTTTTAGATAACATGAATTAATTGTAATATAAAGGTCTATTAGTTTGAGCAACTAATAAAAATCAATAGCAAAATATATTCAGTGTACAAATTTGACCGGAATATGTTGTGGAAAACACTTCAATGCAATAATTAAAGAATGCAATAGTGTCACAGACATATCTTTAGAATGTGATGGGCGTGTGGTGGTTCCTGTGATAATAATGTATAAGCTCTTACAAAATCCTCCTATCAGAGTTTGAGCCTCCACGTTGGTCTGTTCACACGATCACATTGCTTGTACTGTTATACAATCGGCGGGATTAAAATATTATCTTAAGTGATTTAATTACGTATTAAAATAGACCTAAAATTTTTCTGTAAAGCGGAAAATGTCTTTTTTGTATTAATTTCATTTTTTAATTTTAATTTAATCTTAATAATTTTTATCGTGTTGGAAACATGTGAAAAAGAGCAACTGTTACAATATTCCATACTGAGCTGGCATAAGTAAAAGGGCACTAGCAAAATACTGATATATATATATATATATATATATATATATATATATATATATATATATATATATATATATATATATATATATAATTATATATACTATATTAATTAAAAATTTGATAAATTTAATTAATTATGCTATTATTATACATTATTTACATAAAATATTTTTTTAATACAAATTAGACCTCTCTATTTTTATTAAAGAGGGTTACATAGAATGTTTTCTGTTTGTAAAAACGGTTTAAAACAAAATTTTAGTGGAGAATAATATACACATCTAGAACGGGTACATTAGACCAATGGTTTTAGGCGTATAAATAGGCTAGTATATTACTTATGAAAGGTTTAGTTGATCCTAGAAAAGAAATTATAAATAGTCTGTTAATTATGAATAGTCTGTTAAATCTTTTTTTTATAAACAGTACACTTAAACTAATAAAGTATAAACTAATATGTGACAGCTTTTCTTAGAAAAATAGTATAAAAATAGATTTTAAGCAGTTGTACTAATTCATAAAATAAAAATCTTCACACGGCTGTGAAGTCCGTATACACTACATTGTTTTCTATGATTTCTATTTCTATAAATTAGGTGGGTTAGAATACTGGGAACTATTAAGTAGAAACATTTCAATAAATATTATGACAGACTTGAATTTGTACAATTTTCTTTAAGACCAGCTAAAAATTACCTAACTAATAGCCAATTTGTATGTCAAAGACCATTTATCCAGTTTTATCCGTTCTAAAGTTATGTTTTTTTTTATATTTTACTTGTTTCTGTGCTGATTTTACAACCAGTAAAGGTATTGCATAATTCGATGCATTAAATTTAGAAAATTCTTATTTTAGTAAGTTTTGTTATGAGCTAAATGGCAATAGATGATAATAATCAGATTCAGCATATATTTAAGGAATATAGTCCACGTACTAGTGTTTTTGCTGGTGTCGGTACACTGTTGGTAGACACTGTATTTTGTATGAATGGTCTAAAAAATATCAGCGACATTAAGTGTTTAGCCAATTGTAAAGAAACGTTATACACCTCATAAGTATCATTTTCTTTTATTATAAAAGAGTTATATTATTAATTCTACCTTCTTAAACAAAAATATTGACAAGAGACTTTATTAATTATCAGTTATAATAGTACCGATGAATTTTTACATCTCGTTATAAGAGAAGTATATTTAGTAGTGTTTCCTTATTGCAATCCTCCTAAGTGAATGAAACTTGTTTCATACATATTCGCTTAAAAGTAATGTTTTTACATGTTTAAAGAAGTTTCTTTATAAATTTTATTTACACAAAACTGTAGTAATATTTAATTATTTAGTAAAAGTAAAAAGTTTGATCTCATAGATGGATTAATTTATTTATCCACAAATATGTTTACAAAGCTGAGTCAGCTGTGTAGCGGTTATAGATGGATTTTCCTCATCTTCTACCAACGTACAATACATTGTTGTACACGCTTCAGTACTTTTTTCGTGATTTTTGATGTTCGTAAATATATTAGAAGAGGATATTGGACATTTTTAAAGGGAGAATATAGTGCAAAGACCGAAGTGTTATACGATTTACAAACCATGTCCCACTTTAGGATAAGAGTGTAAATGAGCCTCGAGAGTTTAACACGCTATGTAAATTCTGACCTTCGTAAAAGTTTGCATTTTGGGTGTTTTAATGATTGTTCAAGAATAATTATTTGTATTAGCATATAAATCTGTACCATATTACTTTGTTATTGCACAATTTAATGTATCTACAGGGGACTAATGAAAAAGTAGAAGAATCCATATCTCTGGTCTAATTTTTTTCAACAAAGATGAGGTCAACTCCCGTTGTAATCTTATAATCTCCTTCCTTATAGTTCAAAATAATTGTACGATTACCCTATTAAATAGAATAACGTGAACAGTCGATTAAGGACAAGTTCAGCAAAGCTTATGAATAGTGCAACGGCTACATACACTTCCTATAACTATGATCTAAAGTCAGTTCCCTTAGACCGTGACACCAACGGCTCTCCTTTCTTACTTCAAAAACATATGAGAGGAAATATTTATGTACACTGATATATGTGGTGAAATGGTACGGGCTAACATTACCTACATAGAATTGGAAATAATAATAATATTATATTAATAAAATAAAACATTATTTGAATTACTTAACAATAATATATTAGTGGTCATAAGCAGTGCTGAAATTCATTAATATTTTTAACTTTACGTACTAAGCCAAAAATTTTTGTTTACAGTAAATAAAGAAACAATAGTTTAGGTAAAAACTGTTTTAGGGCATAGTATGTCGTTAAGGTAATATCTGATGTTGTAAATTTATCTATACAAATAACTTAAAAGTAGTTTTTACTTGACATAAGCAACGAATCTTAATCAGAAGTTTTACACAAAGTTTTCAAGAGTTACATCTTCAGAATATCCACTCGCTAAGCCACAATCTCAGGTGGAATGTACAATGCGCTTCTCACAATGTTTCGTGTAATGGTTTAAGAGAGATAGAATACGCCGTCTAGGTTCATTGCCTTGTACATTCGTTTTACATTGTTCTTTTATTATATATCATTAATAATAATTATAAATTAACTCTATATAATTTATATAAGTGCATTTATAAACAAACATAGTGGGTTTAGCAATTTACCTACTGCAATCTTTTCTCCGGTTGTTTTTTGCGAGTTTCGATTCTTTTGGGTTATCCAACCTGTACCCAGCATCACAGCCTGTTAATATTGTTAATATTTAATTCAATTTTAAGCTGTAAGAACGCCTTTTTGTATTGTTAATCTTAATATTTATATAAAGCCCATTCTTATAATATACCAAGGAGTTTAAAAATTACACTATAAATCAGAAGAGAACATATCAGCTGATTCTAAAAATTCATTATAAAAAATGTTTACTTTTAATTCTTTGCTTGTAACCTTTTTTATCCTTTTATGAGTTGAAATATTAAAGGGTTATATGAAGTCTTAATATTGAGATATTAAATAAAAGATTATCTTTATTATAAAAAGAAAGATTATGAAAGAGTGAGCGACTGCGACCGGACTATATCTCCAGAATGGCTCCAACGGTACAAATGAATGCTCGGCCGTCTAAGCGACGCTCCTGGTCAGCAGACAGACAGACAGGATCACGCGATGTGTCCACGAATGAGAGTCGTTAAATCGGACGATAGGTACAAGGGTCATCAATATTACTATTGTCTTGAACTATTTGGAATATAACAAGGAGTCATATACACCTTCTCTACTAGATATATTGCAAATATTAAAAAGTATGAAAAACTGGTACATACATTTATGAATGTAGATTTATAAATTTTTAATCAATAATTAAAAAGCTTCTTTTAAAAGGTAAAGATACTTTGTTACGTGTTTAGAATACAAATCTGACTACTGACTGACAATAATTCTACATATTGCTTTACCATAGTGACTCATATCAAAAGCAATAATTATGAGTTTTAAAAAACAATACGGTATGTAACTAATGCAGAAACATACACGGCTACCTAAGATCGTGTAAGAGGTAGAATGGAACATTTTGTGTGTGTATATACATTATGAAATATGTATAAATGTCTTATAAGTACTCAGTTTACTACAAATTTATTTATTTTTGGTTTTTATTGTTTCCATGATGGTTATTCATAAAACCAATGTAAAGGTTTCGTTAAAACTCAACCGAATTTCATGGACATATAAAATAATCTACAATTCGATGTTGCCTATAGAGAAATTAAGTCTCATGCAAAATTCTCAGTCTTTAAGTCAGGTTATTCTTAAGATATCCTGCAACCAGACAAACAAACAGTTAAAAGTAACATATTTTCTGCCTCGCATGTGGTAGGCTGTGCGTCAGTGAAGCTTTGTTGCAGCTCAGCTAAGTAATGAAATATATTTCACTGATTCTGTTGAAATATTAGCCAATAATAACTTAGCATAAGTGAAAGTTTAATTGTATATAATTAAGTATATTGTATATATATATATATATATATATATATATATATATATATATATATATATATATATATATGATATAATCGTGAAAATTTAATATACATATATAATTTATTTAATATATCTCACCAACGTAAATTATACGTTTCACTCTATGAAAAAAATCTAAATATCTGAAAACCTTAAAAAAGTGTGATGAAACGGAGTTTATCGAGAACAGACACATAGGTGGAGGCAACAGTAGCCACAGTTCTGACAAAATTACAGATGTAATGGCCCAATTCCAACAATCCTATGAGAGTGGATGATCCTTTGTTGATTCCTCGCAAACATTCAACTGCTGTCAACAATGCGGTGGATCTCTCGCCGTTTATTTCAACACCATCCTCTGACATCTGATATGGTTTTTAATATAATACTGTATTAAAATCACCCCATACAGCCATTTACGTCTTAAATATTAATACATTATTCTTGTTTAAATTAAGTATTTCACTGTAATTAAAAAATATTAAAAATAGGTCTATAACAAAATAATAAACATTAAAATTGACCTAGAAAATCTATATAAAAAATTGTTTTTTCATTGTACATACAATACGTATGAGTCGTAATAAACTTAAATACTTCATCTTATTAAAGAATTCTGAAAAATTGTATGGATTACCAATCTGTCAGAAATAAGCAATACTTTTTAGTAATCTAAATTACCAGCACCACGTGGTTTATTTCTTTAAATGTCAGTTAGAATTATTCATCATATTCTAGTGTTTTTGCGCCACAAACCAAGTATTAAATAATGTCAAAACCATAAAATATTTTAATTGTATATAAAACTAACTGTCGTTTTTTAAAAGGAAAAGTTTATCACACGGATTGAGAGAATACTTTAGACACAAATCAAAATAATGGAAGTATGTTGGGGTAGTAGTTAAGTGGTGGAGGGATAGAGAGAAGAGTTATATAGAAAAGTATAATTGTGTTCAACGTCCAGCTGGTATTTCCATTTCCTCTGCAGGCTAAAGTTTGTTTAGATATACAGTTTGACCAATAAAGCTACTAAAAAAACATTTTTAATATAAACGATTATGTGTCATGCAAGATTAAATGTTGTGTTAATGTTTTTCAAGTCTAATATATGTCGACACGATTAATTGTAATGTGTAAGGCTGAATTAATTTCACATTCTGTTTTTGGTTGTGGTAAACATTTAATGGAATTATTACTTTAAGGTACTTTCAAATTTTTGGGCTGAAACAAGAGAGAAAGGTTTTGATAATAATTGTATCAATTAACTTGGCTTTAATAAAAAATCTTGTGCATGGCTTTGGTGTACACTAAATGTCTAATTCTAAGACACAGTGTGATAAATACAAAGTAATATAATTAAAACATACAACAAAACAAAGTAAAAACAAATAATACTCTCAACTGGATATGTAATTTAATTTTGGATTTGTTTAACCAATATGTTACTCTTAATCAATTACCTTATAATACATATGCTAAGCTATGAAATATTGTTATACAAATGGTTATTTTGATATTCCGATTTCAAGGCACCTACAAACTATTTTATTGCTGATAAATTTCTAATGGATTATTATAATTTACATAGAATTTTATTGAAGTGCAGTCATAAAAAAATTAAATAACAATATTTGAAGCAATTGCACTCTTACCAACTTATGCTTATCCTAAATATAATAATTTATTATATTATATTTATTTTATTTACATAGTTTTAATTATATTCTATTATATAAATTATATATTATTTAATATTCTTGTCATTACAAGGAAAAAAATAGTGTGGGAGTACAAGTGCTTGTAATTCCGTTGGCATTGTGGGCTACGAGTGTTGTGTGAGAGCTCCTGCTCGTACCAACAGCTAACTCAAATAAATAGGGTGATTGTAACTTACACAACCACTGAATTGCATCTATAAACTTCAATTGTTTACATGCACAAAACCACTAATATATAACGAGTTTACTTTTAAAACCTATTTCTGTGAAGTAAAATTGTAAAGTATAAATTTATGAGTTCTTATTGTGTGTGTGTGTGTGTGTGTGTGTGTGTGTGTGTGTGTGTGTGTGTGTGTGTGTGTGGTGTGTGTGTGTGTGTGTGTGTGTGTGTGTGTGTGTGTGTGTGTGTGTGTTGTGTGTGTGTGTGTGTGTGTGTGTGTGTGTGTGTGTGTGTGTGTGTGTGTGTGGTGTGTGTGTGTGTGTGTGTGTGTGTGTGTGTGTGTGTGTGTGTGTGTGTGTGTGTGGTCAGAGTTAAATCGATATTTTTTAAAAACACAAGTATTGAAATAATGAAATATAAAGTTTAATCATGTTATTGACTACCCAAATTTAAATCTCAAAACTGGTACTAACAAACCAACCTCTTCAGAGCCATCCATATTCAATTTTATATCCTGAAAATAATCCTCTTTCAACTTTAAATTTTTCTGTGGAGGAATTGAAAGGCAACGAAACGAATACAACAAGCAAACCTAGCTGCTTCTATTGTTTTAATATATGTTATGCAACATTCCGGATAAGAGAATTCGCTTCCTCTTTCTTGTAATTTCTCGTGAGGCAGTACCTTTACTTGTTTAATATTTATACATACGATAAGTAAACACAATGGTGTACAATTTAGCTTCTCGCTTGTGTCAAAAATGTGACACTCTATCATTATTCAAAGCAGAACGGTTTCAAACAGAGCTGACAAAGTTGAAATGTAACTCAGACTCTGTCTTTTCCTGTCACATTCAATCACGGAAATCTTTATGATATCTGTGAAGTTTTATCTGAATCACCATATATTGTTTTTATAGTTACATTATTTTTTATACCTAAACGTTAAAGTAAAATCTTTATGATATCTGTGAAGTTTTATCTTAATCACCATATATTGTTTTTATAGTTACATTATTTTTTATACCTAAACGTTAAAGTAGTATGGATTTTTAAACTTAAATGAAATAATATTAGTTTTAAAATAATTGGCTGAGTTTTAAGAAATATTTCCCTCCTTAAGCTAGAATCATGTAAATATTAAACTGCCTCTCTGTATGTCTATCTGGCTATATCTCCAAAGGATATGTTACAAATTTACTGTCGTAAAATTTTACATAATTGTTTCTTTTTTATATAGGCAATAACAAGATTGATGATAGTGGTAAGATTTGTATAACGGTCTTTAGGGAAATCATTTGGGGAAAGAGAATCTCGCAGAATAAATAAATTTGTGAGTAAACTGAGTAGAATGATATTTTACTTTAACATGTGACACAATAAAATACAAATTTTAGAATAACTATCAATATAGAATTAGTGAACTGAAAAAATTCTACCTTGTTTACAATAGAATGGTATTTTTCTCTTTTGCGCTTTATTTGAATGTTAATCAGTAAATTGCTTGAAACAAGGTCAAAACTGGTAATTAAAACAATAATAAGAAATCAATGTTTATGTGTTTATTCATTTGGAAATCATATCCAACTTAAAAAAAGAAAACCCAATGTATGTATTATTGATACAAGAAAGTGTAAAAAAGAATAAATAAATTAAAATATATTTTCCAGGTAAAAACAAATATACGATTTGTATATATTTTTATTATTTCACAATTTTCTTTGTTTGAGGTTTTTCGAAAATGGAAGTATAATAAAGGAAACAAGACAGATATTTGTCCTCGTTCACTGATACAAAATGTCATTAACACTACGTTTGGAGACAGCAGTCTTATATGTTTGTACCATTATTATAGTACATATATTTATAAAGTCTGGAGCTAATTTTCTATAAATCAGAACAACTTTTCGGAAATACTTAATTTATTCTGAAATTAAACTTCACTCAAAATTTAACAAAGTTTACAAAATCTTGATTTGATTTTCTTCAAAACTTCTCTCAATCGGTCAAATCTAATTTAGAGTCTGATAAAAATTAAAAATGAAACTAAAAAGGTATACTTCTCCAAAATGGTTTAAATTAACAAAATAAAATAAAAGGTTCTCTTCTCAAAATATTTAAAATTAAATTACACAAAGCTTGATGTTAACTTTACGATAAAAATCTAATTTACAATACTTCAAAAAATTGAATTAATTATCAGACTCTGTTATATGGCACACTTTAGAAATTTAAACACAACAGTATAAAATAAAAGATGTTAAAATAAACGCTGGTACGGGACTTACTACTTTGGAGACTATGGAGGCTGAAAAAGAAACTATTACGCAACTTAAGGAAAGAAAAGGAATTTAAAAACTTGACTTAAATCACACCGGGTAAAAATTTACTCTATATTCCAAAAGTATAGGATTAGAGGAAGTACTATCGCTTCTGAACTACACGTCTGGACGCTCTGCTCTCGACTCGAAGACCTTCAGTAACCCCCCCTCCCTCTTCAAACAAACCGGCTCGGGAATGTATCACCGTGTAGATCTCTAACAGCTGTTTGACATCTCTAACCAACAAAATAATGTCAACGCACCGCGTCTAGTTAACATGGAGCCTACTTCCTACCTCGATTCAGCAGAATGATAATAACTACGGTACATGTTTGACAGTTGAATAACTAACTTACAATAACTACAATCGAGGCTAAAATAATCCAAATAAATAAATTATACCATAGCAGTTTAGTACGGAAAGGCAGGATTCAAAACAATAATGCGCTTATTAAAAAATGTCAACACTAATTTGAACTACAGATATCAGATCAAAATATGACTACACTCGCTGATCAACCACTTAAACCTGACCAAAGGCTAGTAGCAAATGTTGGTTGACACGGCAGAAACAAGTTATCTGCAAAAATGGGAAGAAACAGGAGTGAGCTTTTTCATTATTTGTTCATTCTAGACGGACTTCGTAAAACCATACATATTCTGTGTGATAATTTTGGTTTCATTGTAAGTTATTTTTTAGAATTGGCAACATAAACGGCCTGATTTCAAGTGATGGTTGGTCTACTATTTTAATGTATGAAGTCTAGATTAATTTCACTTGTACAAATTAAGTTCCCGCTGTAGTATGTTGGCTTTATCCTAGTTGAAACTATGATCTGGTGAACAAACACTTTTTTGCTTTTATGCTAGACCTTTTCTAATAATTTATGTGTATTTCTTTATCCTTACGTTTAGTGTTCTTTTATATATCTAATGTTTTCACCTCTAATGTTTCTATTGCAATTACATTTTATACTTGTGAACACAGTTTTAGGACTCTATGTGTCATTTTTTGGTTTTGTATTTACGAAAATTTGTTTAAGAGCTAAGAATATATAATATTATTATTTCCGTTCCTCTTACCGTTTCTACAAATACACCAGCGTATGACACAACAACGCTTCTTTCATAATTAAACTTCTAGAAGCTCGTATCCTGCGGCTTCATCTAAACAACGTTCTATTGCGGTATTGGCTGGATGTGCTTATGTAATGTACCCTGTGTTTTAATACGTACCTTATAAACAAAGGACTGCATTATATATTTAGCGCTCTTTATGATTACAAAATACATTTGCTACAGTCATTATGACTAAGCAAATCATACTTGTTTAATACTTTCTCTTCAGTAGCAATTTAGTAAATGGGTAAATCATATATTACTAAAATAATATATTTGTTCTATGCATGTTGTTTCGACCCGTAAAACCATTCAGTACAGAATATATTATCTATTGTGTACGGCATTGTGTATATAGTAATAAGAAAACAACGTTCTTAGAGAAGTTACTACCATATTCTTCCAGTTACAAGTTTTTTATCAGATTTAAGGAAGTCCAAGATGAAGGCAATAGGAGTATTAAAACTTTTAGGTAATTAGTTTCTTCTTCCGCAATTTTATTTTTATAATTTTAAATGTAATAACTAATATTCTCCACAGCCTAATCTAATATATTGTCTACACTCGTAGAAGAAATTTGGAAAGGAAGTATAAATATATCAATATAACCACGTTTAAAATATCTTCACTTTTTTCATTTGGAAAAAAACGTGAAAACTCTTTACCAATTACACAGGGAATCCTCGCACACTACACAAACAAATTACATTCAAAACTGAATATTATATTATTTCTATACTAAAAACTGGTGAGATAAAAGTATAATTTAATATGAGAATATAAAACAGAAAACAACAAAATATCAAATAATGAAATAATCCTAAACAGCTGGTATGAAAATCATCTTAGGCAGAGAATTCAAGTCAACGTTGTAAGGAATCAGTTCAAATTTTGTTGAATCCTAATAAATAACTTTGGCTGTTCACTAAGTCAAACTTCTGTTAATAATAGGTGACTTTCTTGAAATTAACAATATTATAAAGTAAACAAGTAATTTACAAATAGCTAAGTTATTTCTTTATACACGTGTAACTTATAATATAGCTCCTCAAATATAACCAATATAAAAATTATCTTACAAACTACTTTTGCATAATAAACGTAAAAAAATTATAATGCATGAAAAAACCTCTTATTAAAAGTTTAATCAATTTTAATAGGTAGATATTAAATTAAACTATTTATTGAAAAGGTATGGTACGCCGTACCACCTATTACATGCATTGCTGAGGTTGTGTACCTAATTTTCAAGTCATTATTTTGTTCATTTATATTGCTCGACAAGGTTAGTATTAAAGAAGGCTTAAAATAAAATATAAAAAATAAATTAAATTTTTTATAGAAATTTATAGTACATTTTCAGTAAAATATTATGAAACTTTAAACATAATTCCAAGTCTCATGTTTCCTGAAAATATTTATTATTATTTATATATTTTGAAATATTATTTAAGATTCCTGTAAATAATTTTTATAAAGAAACTTTGTTAAACATGTAGAAAACATTATGTTTGTAGCAAATACGTTAAAAAAAGTTTATTTTGCTTAGGAAAAGTTTAGTATGGAACTACCATTAAATATGATTATTAGGAGATTTTATCATTCATAGGTACAAATTCATACCTATCATAAAGTCTCTTGTCAATATTTTTGTTTAATAAGGTAAAATTGCTCATCTATATCTTTTATTATAAAAGCAAGTCATACTTATGAGGTATTCAAAGTTTCTTTCCAATTGGCTAAACACTTCATGTCGCTGATATTTTTTAGACTATTCATACCAAATACAGTGTCTATCAACAGTTTAAGGACGTCATAAAAATACTAGTACATACACTCTAATCCTTAAATATTTTTTCCAAAATTAAATTTGTTAAGCTCATAAAACAGATTTAAGCAAATTAGACTTTTCTATCTTTAATACAGTAGATTACATAAAAATTTTACAGGTTAAATAAACAGCATTACAACATGTAAAACATAAAAATATATAACATTAGAACGGATAAAACTGGACAAATGGTATTAGGCATACAAATAAACTATTATTTATGTAATGTTTAGCTGGTCTTAGAAAACATTTTACACATTTTAAGTCTGTCATTAGTAATAAAAAAATATATATATTTTTCACTTAGAAGTTCTCAGTAATGTAACGCACCTACTTTCATAAATGAAATTAATATAGTGCTAAAAACATCACAGCCATGTAGAGATTTGGATTTTATAAGTTATAGTGCAATTGCTTGAAACTTCTTGTGACACTATTTTTTCTATGAAAAGCTGACAAATCCTATTTTTTTACTGTTTTAAGTTAAGTGGACGGTATCAAAAATAATCACATTAAACACATTAGTCATAAAAAATATGTTTTTATATTGCGAGCTAAATATTCCTGAATTAATATCCTAGCCTACTTATATGCCTAAAACCATTTGGCTAATTTGTCCGTTCTAGATGTATATATTTTTCACCTAATATTTTGTTTCTAAGCCGTTTTAAAAAACAAAACATTTGGTTCAATACGCTTTAATAAAAGTAAAGAGATCTAATTAGTATAAAAATTTTATTTTATGGACTATATGATAATAAATAATATAGTCCAATTTATAAAGTTTTTAAATACTGTAGTATATATATAATAATATAAAGTATTGATATTAAAAATTCAAAACAATACAATAAAGAGATATTTTATGCTCTGCTGGAAAATATTAGGCGTATATTACTACTTAATTGAATCACTTTACATTCTGTTTTAATCCCATATCGTCTATAACAGTACAAGCAGTTGCGATCGTGTGAACAGACAGATTTTTATTAGTTGTTTGGCCAAATGACGTTTTTACATGCAATACGTTATCACCATATATACATGGTCAGTCTCCAATAAGTGTTCAGCAAAATTTGATTTTATTGTAGAAATGTTATTTGTTTTTAAAGCTTGTATGTGTTCTTTAAACCTTTTATTAAAATTTCTTCCATAACTACACTGACCATAACTACACAAATATTGAAAAGAAACATGAAGGGCTCAGGGGAAGAAGGGGCAAGTCAGTTTTTTTTGTAGATTTTACAGGAAACTGATTTTTAAGTTTTAAAGATCGAAATCTCTATATAAAATTTGAGTTTCTTAATTTTTTTAGATTCTTTATACAGTTTTATCTTAAATCTACAAAATTTTATAGGTTAGATTGTCTTACCTTCCTTGATTTTTTTTAAAAATAACATAAATTGTTTATAAACTCCATATTTACACGTTATAAAGGGGTAAGTCATAGAAAATAAATGGATGTCCAGGGAAAAAAAGAGTTAAGTCATCTACTACACAAAGTGATTTTTTGTTAACACCTGTTTTAAATTGTTAAAAAACTATTACAAACTAAATATTCATGACATTCTGCAACTTTCTCAGCTTCTCTACTTGTATGGCAAGTTTTTCTAAGTACTCTCTAGCTTCTCTTTCGCAGAACCTGGACAAGTGCTTCACATCTTCATACTTTGCCTTGGTATCGGTATCAAATCTATAAATGTAACAAAAACTGTAATGTAGAGATGTAAATTAATTACAATTCAATTTATATAAATGAATACAATTAATTACATTATTTTTATTTTATACAATTTTAATTTAACACTAACCATTTACATTGAAAAATCAAATGAGTGGTTCAGAATGTTTTCTAAATTATCCCTCCCTCTCCATATCCTACTCTTTATAATTTCTTATTACAAGAACATAGAAAAATACAGTTCATAAAAAAATAAAAATAATACTGTGTTAAATAGAATATTATTGTCGTTTTGTTGATTAAAGCACGATAACATTAGAGCCTTCACTCAAACACTTATTCTAATACTAAGCTTCTTAAATTAATAACGTTATAAGACCTACCTTCATATAGATAATCTGGAAGAATGAATTCGTTGTCTGCCAAGTTCCTTCGTTTTTTCACTTGTCGGTTACAAACCACTGCAGAATCAAAATGCCCACTGTAGGAGCTTCGATGAAAGATGAAACGAGGATGAGTTCCAGTTATCTTAAGTTCTCTTATTGGCCTGGATTTGAAGGGGCACTTGTTAACATACATGCTATTGAGAAGTCCAGACCAGTTCCGAAACATTGATTGCTTTACTTCTACAACGTCAAAGGGTCGAGGCTTAACCCTGGCTTGCCTGAACACATCTGCCCATTGGCTTGGTAGCTCGACTCTAGTCCTTTTGCTTAATAACTCCCATATTCTTATCTGTCTCCATGTAGGAGTGACCTCTTATGGGGAAAACAAACAATGATTTCATCAAATCTGTGTTGCTCATGTACCAGTTGGTGAAGGAATCTAAAAAAACATTCCAGTTCTTGTTTTGCCCTCCACATGAATCGCAAAAAAATGCGCAGTCGTCTAACATTGGGATCTAGAAAGTTATATACAAAATCGTGAATCATGGAGCAAACCTCGTCACTGCCTTTGCTACCAACAGTCTGTGGATACGTATAAAAAAACGCTGGTTCCAGTGGATAAAATGTGAATGTTAAAGGTATAAACTGACAGCTGGCGTCTATAGTACACATCATTTGTCGACAAGTTGGGGACTGGCAGATTTTCTGGAAATCAAAGCAAATTGCCTCAAGGTCTTCATTTTTTTCTGCTAATGAGCTTTGCAATCCTTTTTCGTTCATAGAACCTTTCAGCTTTTTTCTTATGAACTGTGTTTCTCAATACGCAAGCGTTTTAGTTCAGTATCCCTTTTGCTCTACTTTGATCGGTGTCCTGTATTTACATTTTAAATGTAATTTTTCTGCTTCTAAGATTTTTGATTTTGCAATGTACTCATCGCATGTGCCACAAGTGTCCATGCGGGGATAGCCAAATGATATATTAAATTCTGTGGAGAAAATTGTACGGTAATGTTTCATAGGACACTTTATATTTTCATGCTTAATACAGAACATATCAAACATTTTTTTTTATGTTTAATTCTTCTGGTAAATATATTTTGTTGGACTGTGACAGGTTGTAGTGGCCTTTTCTGCCCTTGAAAGACCCTATATGTTCTACTATAGCTGTTTTGGCTTCTTCTGAAAGTTTATTAGGCCTTACATTGTGCTTACCTCGACCGTCCTCGGGGTGCCTTACCTTCTTTTTTTAAGACCTCTTTGGAGGATTTGTAGTTTTTTCTTTCCAATTCCGTGAATTGAACGAAATGCTTGCTGCAAACCTGTACTTCCTTTACTGTTTTCATCACACAAAAATCTGACTCTGTAAGAATAGTTGCATCACGAAAATTAGCTTCATCTTCAGCTAAACGAGGCGCCTGTTTTGTATTTGGTTGCACCACAGAAATAAGCCCACAAAGATAAGTATTTTGTTCGTCAACAGAATTCATTAATTTAAAATTCAACAAAATACTTTTCCGGCAATGTTGTGGGACATTTTCAAAGCATTTGAGATGTTTACATTGGCAATCAGGCCCTGGAGTATGGCTCTGAAGGTTCAACTTCTTATTCGCATCACTTAAACGTCCAAATTGTTTTCTCTTCTTCGTATTTTTCACTTCATTCACTGCACTATGCTCTTCATACTCACTTTCACTCTCCATTATTCACCACAAAAGATTTTAAAACTGCAAAGAACACTATACAACAGCAGAACATTAAAACATAACCTCAAAATCAACTACACTGACGGATCAATACTGGAGAACAATCAATATTACAGATACGAAAAGCCTGCAGACGATTTCCTGTTTACTTTACTTCGCCAGCTGACTTGCCCCCTTCTTAGCCTGAAGCGCTCAGACTTACCTCCTTTATAACCTGTATGGATATTTTTTAAATACGATTTTAAACTAACTAGCCTCTTTCTTCTCCTGTATAATTTTAACACGAGGTAGCTACTTATCTGACCTATCCGCTGGTATAGCAAACTAAACTAAAAAAAAAAAAAAAAATTGACTTGCCCCCTTCTTCCCCCTGAGAGCCCTTCACATGGAAATTTTAGATATCGAAAGGAAAGGAGAGAAATTAAACACAAAAGAAGAATTACACATTTATCTAAATTATAGTAAAGATCCTCATAACATTTTAAATAGTAATCTAAAAAATAAGACAAATCCAATTTTTGAAAAAATTAAAATATGAAATACAGATTACTAATAAGAAAATTACAACTGTGTCATTTAAATTTAACATATGTTTAAAAGGCCCACATGTGTATATCTAATTGTTTATTATTTATTTATTTATTTAGAGGTTAATGTACACTGATGATGGTTACAAACCGAAACACGTGTATGTAATAAAAAGTTTTAATTTAAAGGGTTTTAGTAATTTTCATTACATTAATATATATATAGATAACCCTATAAGTGGAGTTAATAACATAATAGAATAATTAGTTTATCATCTCTCTGATTACCATTTCCTCCGATAACACAGCCAATGTACTCTAGTCGACATTACTATATTTTTCCTCACACCTCCACATCACCATCATTAACTTAAATAACTCATAAGTATCGGGAATTGCTGGATTAACAGAGTGGAAGAAACTTGTTGAAGAAGTCTTTAAATACCTTATAAATTGCACCTGTACAACGATACTATTTTGTTGGATTCTGCTCGTTTTGGTTCAAACTATTCTCCAACTGACAAATAAATCTAAACACAGTTTAAAACTGAATGGCCTGTGTAAGATTTTTAAGTTTGGTTTAATTTAAGATTAAGGTTGTGACATATTATGAGCAGGGGTTGCTGTGAGAGGATTTAATAATAGGTTAGATTGGCAGTACAATACCCTCAAATGAACCAACACATATTTTATTTGTGACAACATCTCATTAAATTGATTAAAAATTTTAATTAACAATTGATTGCGTCAACCGACATATTAAGCACAATTTTTAATACCTTAATACTTTTAAGACATATTTAGTATTAAATTATTCATTACAATTTATTTTTAATTTAATTCATTATAACATTTACTAGTAATTTTGTAGTGTTGCAATAATTATGAGTTCATGGACTAACGTGAGAAACTTTCTTTTAAAATAGCTAAACATTTACATGAATTTACATTTTCGAAATTGTGAACAATTAAATAGATATGGAATTGTAAATGATTAATGAACCCTGATATATACAAAGTTCCTAAAATTACTTACATTTTATTCCCCTTCACACTTATTACGCCTACAGATATTTTTCCGCACACGAACACAAACACTAGCACTCCCGAACGTCGCTTTTCGAATTCCCGTCCTCGACTTCCTCCTCTCCTCCTTGTCCTTCAGTTTCGATGTTATTCTCCCGCTAGCTCATGACCACGCCTCTGCCAAATCTATCCATCATAATTGGTGAGTACCAATTTTTCTTATCAGCATGGCTGCCCCTTACATCGTCGCACGGTTTTTTATATATAAGCATTTCCGCTGCTTAAGCAAGCATTTCCTATTTGTTCACCATCGGTGTATGGGCGGATGTGCGTATCCACTTACAACCGGAGGATGTTTTTCTCGAATTGTAATACAAGACTTCATTTCCAGCAACTATCTGTACATCTATTCTATGAATTTTATTTTACTAATAATTACATATGTCTTAAACCTGGTATAGTTATATACTCAAGTTTTAGTTTTGACGTTTGCTCCCCAATTTAGATTTATATGTGTCTCTGTACTTCTTGGGATTTCTACCACTTGTGGCCTGCTCTTGCATTTTTTGTATTTCTATATAAGATGGGATGGAATATCGTTGCAGAAGCAGCCAAGGAAACGATCCACACACAATGTCGGGTTAATGTGTTTAATAGTCGGAGACAATGGAATGTATAGAATGACAGCATGTGTGTATATAATAGTCCAAAGACGAATATGTTGCGTTTTTGGGTAAATATTCTTCCAAGAAATTTCAATACTTGTGACTCCGCTGCCAAGTAAAGCGATATATGGATACAATATGGATTATTTCCATATTAATCCAGTAGTGAGAAAAGGAGTCAAAGAATTAAGCTATTTTGTAGGAATACAAATTTGTAGTAGCCTATTTATGTGTACATATATATATACATACACACACGCACACGCACATATATAAGTGTGTGCGCGCGCGCGCGCGCGCGCGCGTGTGTGTGTGTGTGTGTGTGTGTGTGTGTGTGTGTGTGTGTGTGTGTGTGTGTGTGTGTGTGTCAGCTTCACCATATGTCATGTAACAGGCCTCACGGAAACTGCATAAATAGTTTTAAGCCTACAAAGCTCATTTCTGCTACAATTGTTACTATGTTACAATTCACAACAGCGTATGATTATATCCAGTTTGATTAATAATTTAATTTCTCTACATCTTCATCGTTGCTATCATTGTTATCCATAATTTTAATATAAACATGTTCAGTGGTCCATGAAAAACGGTTTTATATTTTCTAAACCAAAACTCACATAATGTTTAAATAGATGCATAATTATTTTGTTTGTGGAATAATTTATATTTTATGTCAGTCGGAGGGTTAATTGTTGTAATTGTTTGTTGTACTAAGGTATTATTCTTACCATTGTCAGGTAATGGAATATTGATTATCAATTACTAGTTAAGCATGAAGCTTCTGCTTCGGTGCCATTCCTAATCAAAACACAATCTTATAATGATTAAGTGATTTCCAGAAAAGGCTCTAGTACTTAGAATGTCAATTAAAGATACAAGATTAACAAAGAAATGGTTTTGGAATGTTAACTGCATACTCATCAGTGTCTGCTAGAGATGTAATTTGTTGCTAATACGATTTTCAATATTTCTGGAAACTATTCTTTATCTATATTTAAATATTCATTTGCAGAATTATTAATGGTAACTAAATCCATTACTCTCGCCATACCTTATGTCATAGCTATTACAACTTATAACGAAACAAATCTTTTCTAAGGACATATCCAATGAACAGTTTATTTTTAGTAGTCAGATTTAATAAATTAACAAAAATATGAAACACTATTAATCCTGAGAAGTATTTTAATTTCGTTTATATTTTTCATGGAATGGAGTACGGTAATTCGTTACATGTTATTAATTAAATTCAATAAATATTAACTATTATACAGGGTGTCCAAAAAGTCCCGGGTCGGTTCAAATATTTTTCAAAATATTTAAAATAGAGCTACAAAACCTTACACAATATTAATGGACATAAAAATCTATTTTATCACATATTCAGTGATCCGCTACTTCTTCAGGGGGGCGGCCCGCTAGGAGTCAGAAGAAACTCTTAAATGTAAGCATAGGTTGATATGCATATCAAATAAAAGGTCTTTATTAGTAGAGTACAGAGCCACAAACCCTAGATCTCATCTAGGGTCAATGACAACTGTCATCAATTTGTGCTCACACTTCATTACTGTAATTGGATGTACGTCATTATGTAATTACTGGTTTAGTTCCCTCCAATATATTACTAAACTCAGAGTTGAGCTCTTTTACCGCCTTTAAGTAACGTTTGGAATACTTTGGTGATAAAATTTGTTTTCTTATAATACTTAACAGAATATTAGTCGATAGTAAATTAACAGCCAAAAATTAAGAAAAATTTAAAAAAAGGCTGTTTATATATGTAAGCGAATATATAAAAAACAAGAGTTTTAAGGAGAAGTAATAGTGTATAAATAAAGTAAGTACATTAAGGCTAGGCAAAATCGAATTTCATTATAATGTTAACATTATTACATATTGCAGAAGTTCTACTTAAGCTTGGCTGATAATTTTTTTTAAATTTTTTTACAAATTTAGTTTTTAAGGTAAAATTAAGGTCAATTTTATTTTTTATTTGACCTTTATTTAGATTTTTTGAGATTTAATTGTAAATTAAAAAATAAAATTGCTATATTTACAAAAATACAAATCTATTTTAATAAGCATGTTTTTATATGAATATTTTGGAACGTAAAAACAAACACTCACTGTGAGCACTTTATATTGGTACAAAGAATAGGTAGAGATATCTTGTCCGGTTCTCATGTAATGTAGAAAAAGTAAAAAACGTTGTTTTTCAGCTGGTTCACAAAATATATTGGATAACAAAAAATTCCAAAATTAAATATTAATTTACCCAATTTTGTGTCTTTCTGCACCATAATTGGATTAGTTTAGGACCTGAATAATGTTTGTAGGGAATTGACAAAACAGCAAATCACTTCTCAATATGGGTTTCATAAGATAAATCCGAATTATCATTATCTGTTTAAAGGTAACCAAGTTTTTGAAAATCTGCTGCTGCTTTCTTTGTTGCAGTTATTTCCCATCTTGATTATTTTTAAAGGGTTTTTTCTCTTTAATAATATGGAAGGTGTATATATGCTTGATGTATTTAGAACTTAAACGCACTTTGGTTTTGTCATTATGATATGGTAATTGTTTCTTATGCGAATGTTTTATGTAATATAAAGTGTAATGTCAATTAGTAGGGTTTGACCGACATGAAACTCTCTCACTCTTAATCGTGCTAAAATGAAGCTAATGGGTTAACTTGCGATGTTATTTTCGGGGGCAAGCGAAAAATATTCGCAACTTGCCAGATAGCCGGTCGAGCTGGGTTAGAAAATTCCAGGGTTCGAGAATTTCATATAACTATTATTTATTGTTAGGAGTCGAATCAGAGGGCCCTGCGGAAGAAATTGATACTTCCAAAATAACGTTGGGCTTACTTCATCACGTCAACTCCAATAAAAGTTTGAAGACGTAAAAAAAAATTAAAAAATAATCTTGCTCAGAAAAATAAAAATTTCTTGTTCTAGGAAAGTTATTGTTTCAAGCGAGTTCGATTTTCGAAAACAACTGTATTGTTTATTAATACGTCGGTCAGTGAGGAATTACAAGTAAGCTGAGTAGTCTCCACTGCTAACTTGGTCGGGGAGTCGTATACAGTAATTATTGTAAGAGCCCGGGGTTGGAATAATTAATCGGTTAAATAATGATGGTTAGTAGAAGCAAAATACAAAAATCAAAGCAAAATATGAATAGCATATGGCAAACAAAAGCAATATTCAAATAACACCAATAGCAAATATACAATCTTATAAATTAAAGATTAGCCATGCACCAATATCACAGTGCAACTACTATATACATAAAGCAAATACTAACCATTAACAAAAAATATTTCTACGGGATGCAAAAGCTAGATAAATTTATAATATAAAAATATACTAAGCTGTATTTATTCTGTAGGCAAGTGTATAGCTCCAAAATAAAATATCAAGTTTACTTTCTCAGGCATATAATTTGGAAAATAAAAAAAAACAAAGTAATCACTTATAACACACCATGCAGAATATTACCCTACCATATGCAAGCTAAGATAAAGGTAAATGATTTTAAACCATGCAATAAGGCTACTAAGCTAAATTACTATAAATATTAGGGCTCTATGAATATCAAAGAAAAATTGAACACTCACCCTATCTGCACAGTTCACCAGAAAAATAAACTAAAATATCGTTAAATAAATATTTTGATGGAGGTTATCGGGGGTGAGGGTGTCAGGACGTTCGCAAAAAATAAAAAGAAAGGGTTGCGAGTCCCGAAATAGATAAAGGAGAAAAATAAAGATAATCACTTACAAAATATAAATAATTAATAAAATGAAAATTAGATTGAACTTCAATAAAGAAAGAAAAAATATTTCCGCGTAGATTAGAGATTCGCCAAGAAATGTGATAATAATCAGACAACAGAATGATGGTCGAGAAAAACTTTATACCTAATATAAAAAATTTACATCGATTGAACATAAGATTTAGTTTATGAGGAACGGGTCGGGTCAGTGGGAAGAAAGTATTTATAAAAGGAAGTCGTGGGTATAGGATGCCAGTACTATCGCCGGAAAGAAAGCAGTGGTAAGGCGAGTCCCGACTGTTATAATTTTTTTCCGGGTAGGAGATAATTGGTAGGAAAGTTTGTAAAGGAAACTCGGGATGAGGTGTCAGATCGATCGCCAGGAAAAGAAATGCGAGATCTGAAAAATTTAGAAAGGAAAAATTTTAACACAGTAATTAAAATTTAGTCGAAATGACAAAAAAATAATCTGAGTAATTGAAATTCTAAATATAAGTTAAATTGAAAAAAAAGAATAACTTTAGTAATTCAAGTTGAAAAAGTAATTAAAGTTTTCAGTAAATTGAGAAAGTCAAATATATTATATTCAAATTTAATGATACCCTTAAATATCAAATAAATTATTAAGAGTATATTTAAAATCAAACAATTATCTTATCAAAATAAATTTATAACCATCAAACATTAATAATATATTTCAGATCGATTAATTTTCATAAAATGACAAATAAAATATTAAATTCTGTTTCACATAAAAAATTTTGAAGAATTGTTGATGGCGGAGATAAAACACTTTAGTAAGGAACAGGGTCGTTGTTCCTTACCTGGTGCTGGATATCGGCGGCGGGCGTCGAGTCGCGATGTAGTCGTTCAGCGAGCGGGGTCGGGGGAAGGGGTCGAAGTAGTGGTGAGCAGCGGTCGTCGGCGGTGTCGCGGTCACTGGCTGTCTCTCTCTGTGTGTCTTCAATCGGCCGTCATTATATAGGTTCGCGCGATTCGCGGGGTGGGGGAAGCCTTCTCCTCTCGCCGTGATCGGAGGGGAAGCAGCGATATCCGTGCGGGCACGGACCTGCCAGATAGCGTCTGACTCATCTTCAGTAAAATAATTATTTCGCTCCTTTTTATGATAATTCTAAAACCCAAGTCGTTATTCGTAATATTAAAAAAAAATTGTCTGTTCTAATTTTTCAATTTTACTAATGAATATTTTTAATTTAAAATTTAATTTTGTATGTTAAAAAAAAAATAACATGTTACACCCCATCTGTACTTCGGGAAACAAAAAAAGAAGAAAAAAGTTAAATGTTGTATTTGTATATAGATAAACAAAAAAGGTTACCGTAGTTTAACCTCCTCTTGTATTCGTTTTGAAAGTTTCTGAAATGAAATGAAACAAACTAAAGACTCTTTTCGTACGAAATTAATGTTTTAATCAACAAATAAAATAAAATGATAACATATTCTGGTAAGAAAATATAATAAAAACAAATTGCAATCTGCATAACCAAAAAAAAAAAAAATTATTTAACAAAACTAAAAATTTACACTAAAATATATTACGGGGCACAGTCTTTCACAATACATATAATTGCTAGAAAACAAAATCAGATCTCGCTTTACTAATAAAAATAAACAAAAAATCGAACTCGAAAAATATAAAATCTCTAAGGGAAAGGATATTAGACACGCCGACGCCGGGTACAGGGAGAGTGGCAGTCTTACAAGGAAGAATTTGGGATAGAAAGGTGATTTGTTGTAGGAATACTAGTCTACTAAAGCAACTCTTGGCGCCAAAAAAAAAAAACACATCGGGCAACCAAGGAAATCATACAATAATATAGGTTAGTAGAAAGGAAATTATGGGCACACAACAGGGCAACAGGAATCTAGTGTGCCTCCAAGGAAGAGTATGCCTTCAGATCCTTCGTATGGGCTCGGCCTACGTCTTTTCCTTGGAGATCTCGAAGTTCGAATATAATTCCATCCTATTTTTCTATATAGGATGTATGGTCCTTCAAACCTTGGTGCCAATTTTCCTGCTATATTCTCAGCCCGCTGAGGAAAGTGTATGGCTGCGCCTCAAAAACCTGTTGGCCTATTACAAAACTGTTATCTCTTCTTCTGAGATTATAGTAATGAGCTTGGCGAGTGTGTGCTTTTTCCATGTTTAGCTTACATTTTTCCCTTAATTTAGCATGAAGTTCATTCGAGTTTCATGTATATCGACTTCGCTAGGATTAACCGCACCTTGAGTGGTATTCTCGAATACTTGGCCGTAGATACAGTTTGGAGTTTTAAGTTCCCTACCAAAAATTGAGCATGGCCGGGGTAAAATTTTGTTGACTCGCTACAACATGTATTCAACGCAAATCTAAATTCATTTTAAATGTTTGATCCCAACTACGATGATCATTTTCGCACAAACTGAGAAATCATAGTTTTTAATACGCGGTTCGTTCGCTCTGTTGGATTACTCTGCGGACTATAAGGTGTGGTTGTTTTGTGAATTATTCCCCAATCACTTGTAAGTTTTTGGAAGATTTTCGAGAGGTACTGCGTTCCGTTATCTGTCAGTACTACTTCTGGAGCACCATATCGCATTAATATAAGGTCTTCGAACTTTTCTGCCACCTTCTTAGCAGTTGCTGATGGTAATGCTACAATTTCTACCCATTTGGTAAAGGTATCTTGGAACACCAGGATAAATCTGTTTCCTTTACGAGATCGAGGTAAAGGTCCCATCAGATCGCTGGTTACTGTGAACCAAGGTCCTTGGGGGCGTCTGAAATGCATTTTCCCCACCGGTTTACATTGTTCCACCTTGTATCTCTGGCAAGTGTCGCAATTTTTTACATATTTTCGAATATCGTTTCTCCATCCAGGCCAAAAGTATCTGGCACTGATTTTCTGAATCGTTTTGTTTACACCTAAAGGGCCAGCTGTTTTGCGCTGTCATGATTTTCTTTCAGTACATCGGATTTTAGAGAATCTGGTACGCAAAGTTTCCAATTTGATTTTGGGTCGGTAGATGATTTATCGATTTTTCGGTATAGTTTATTTCCTCGAATGGTGTAATCTGCATATTTACTCGGACTTGCAGATACCTTCCGAAGCATTTTCGAGTGCCAATTCGGGCATAAGTTCGCTTGAAGCTTTTTCTAGCCTTGGTTCCTTGGTTTTGAGCGATAGTTTGCCTCCGAGAGTTATTCGAACTCTCGTTGGCGGTGCTACAACCAACGGTTGAACCGACTACAGGATCACAGCTTGACGTGGTCGATCGGATACCGGGAGAGTGCGTCTGCTACTCGGTTCAGGACTCCCTTGCGGTATTGGACTTCGAAGTAATGTTGCTGTAGTTCCAGCATCCAGCGAGCAAGTCTTCCAGATGGTTTCTCCAAACTCATCAACCACTTTAAAAGCTTGATGGTCAGTTATCGCAATAAACTTGTACCCTTCGAGGTACGGACGAAATTTTTGAACGGCCCATACCAGAGCTAGGCATTCTTTCTCGGTTACGGAAAATTTCTTTTCATTTCTCGTGTAAAAGTCGACTCGCATATGCAATAACCTTCTCCCGCTTGCCAATAGTTTGGGTAAGCGAAGCCCCTAAACCTTCATTGGAGGCATCCACGTGGACCGTAAAAGTTTCCTTGAAGTAGGGCAGGCTAAGACCGGTGCGGTAGAAAGTTTTGCTTTAAGGGAATTGGAATGCTCGTTCTTGAGAATCCGTCCATTCCCATCTATTCCCCTTTCTTAAGAGTTTCGTCAATGGCTTAGATATGTTTGCAAAGTTTTCGATAAATCGTCTGTACCAAGACGCAAGTCCCAAGAAACTCCGTACTTGTTTTACAGTTTTAGGTGCTGGAAAATCTACAATTGATTTAACCTTTTCTGGATCCGTCTGGATTCCTTTCTCGTTTATTACGTGGCCCAAGGTATTTTCAACTCCTTTTTACAAAAGTTACATTTTTCCATATTTGGTAATAATCCTGCATTTCTAAGGCGTTCGAACACTTCTTTGAGAAGTTTCAAATGTTCTTCGAAAGTTCGGGATACCAGCACCAAATCGTCTAAATAGGCAAAAGCATAAGGCTCAAACTCAGGTCCTATCACTTGGTCTAGCAATCTCTGAAAGGTAGCCGGAGCAGAGTGTAAGCCAAATGGCATGACCTTGAATTGGAATAACCCTCTGCCGGGAACAGTGAAAGCCGTAATTGGTCTACTGTTAACTTCGAGAGGTACCTGCCAATAGCCATCCTTTAGGTCGATCGTGGATATATAGCAAGCATTTCTCAGTTTGTCGAGTATCGCACTTATTTGGGGAAGGGGATATGCATCCTTCTCGCTGACCGCATTAACTCGCCTTAAGTCGATGCAACACCTTACTTTTCCATTCGATTTCTTAAACCAGCACTAGTGGAGAGCTCCAAGGACTAGATGATGGTTTCAATGATGCCTGACTCCAGCATCTTGTCAACTTCTTTGTCAATGATCGCCTGCATTGCCGGGTTGCGATAATAATACCTCTGTTTAATGGGTGTATCAGTTTTAAGGCGAATTTTATGTTCCACTAATTTCGTGCGACCAATAAAACCATCGAACAAATTCAACTGATAATCAAGGAATTCTTTCAGTTTTTTACTTTCTACTTCTGTTAGTGTCATAACGGCATCAGTATGAATAGTCTTTGAAATTATCGCATCTAGTCACTGTTTCTGCAGTACTTTCATGAGAAGTGATATCGATAAGTTTTAAAGGCGTTATGACGTCCATACCCAAAATCATCGGCGTAGTTAAGCCTGGTAGAAACAGGGCACGTACCTTAGTTGTAATATCGGCTATTTCGCAGTTAAATTCGAAGGCCTGAGATATCTGGCTATTTGTGCTATCGGCCATATTAACATTAACATTTACGTTCTTAGGCCTAACACCTAACTGTAAAATAGATGATTAGCTACTCTTTCCCCTATAATAGTCACCATTGATCCCGTATCAAGCAGTGCACAAAAGGTAGTTTCTTGAATCTTAATGGATACAAATGGTCTAGGATCGTTCGATTTAACTTCTGCACAGCTGCTTTTGTTTAAATTCTTTTATTTGGTTGAGCCATTTGGGCCATTCGATTGAGGTGATTTGTTGCCCCAGAGTCCCGGGACACCTCTGACGCTCCGGGCTCCGGAAAATGTTTCCCTGCCTGCAAGGGCACTGGACGGTTCGGATTCCTACTTTTTTACAGTTTTAAAACAGCGAATGGTTTTAGGGAGAGGGACACTGGTGGTATTTATGCCCTTTAGTTTCGCAATTCCAACAAGTAGGAATGGTAGTCGTTGTATCTGTAGTAAGATGCCTTGGCTGAGTAGTGTTAGTCGGGACAGTTGTAGAGGGCTCGAACCTTCGTTTATCGGTAAAAGATTTGGGTTTATCGTGATACAGTTCTGGCTTATCTATCATCTGAACTGGGTATGACTTAAAAAACTCTACGTTTTGTGTCGTATGCTGTCTCAGGTTACCATGGATTGAGCCGGATTTGGAGGAGGTCGGTAACTATTCTTCTCTCGCAAATAACTTTCATAACCTTCGGCAAGATGAATTAATTCACTAATCGAGTGAAAACTTTCCCTTCTGATCGTTAATTTGTATTCAGGTCTCATGTTTGAATATAATCGGTTTAGTGTTTGGTTTACAGAGAAGCCACCACGTCGTCTAATTAGAGTCGTAAGGGCTACAATAAATTTTCGCATTGGCTCACTCTCGCCCTAAGTTTCTTCGAGTTATTTCCTCATCCAAGTTACGTCGGTAATCTGGAGGAAGATACTGCTCCTTCGAAGCTGATTATAAAAGTCGTCATAGTTTGTCCAAAATGACTTATTATTTCGGTACCAGAAAAGAGCGTTTCCCTTAAAAAGTTCCGGTAGTGCTTTTAGTAGCCGATCGGGAGGTATTTCATAAGATTCGGCAAGTTCACTGAGACGCTCAATGAAAGAGACTGGGTCTCCATCCCCATCGAATCTCAAATTCCATTTCCGAACTTGATTGCAGATATGAGAGATATCCGGTTGTCTAAGTTCAGATGTAGGCCTGCTTGCCATGTTTAGCGTCACTGTCCAATCCAAAATTCGGGTCACAAGGCTCATCACCTGTGAGGGATCTTGCTGTCGGCATTCTCAACGGTGAGGTGTTGTTATATCTGGTGTGTTTGTTTGGGCTATTAAATTTACAGATTTTTCGTGCATTAAAAGGGCTAATCGTTCCTGTACTAGTCTAAAACTAGCTGTAGGAGGGAGGTTTAAACATTTCTCGAATGCTAACTTCCTCATGTTGTATATGACCATCAATATGAGAGGCACTAATCGGTCCTAATGCTGAGGAAACTACATTGGTCGCGAGAGGTTTTGTCCGTATGACAATAATTCTGTTCTTAGTGGAAGAGGTTCAGGAGGTGTTTTTCCAGACCTAAGAAAAGTTTACAAGTCGCTTTCGTAGTTCAGCCACATTACCATCCGGATTCAGATTAAATTTTCTCAACTCTTCCTGAAGGTCGTTCTTTTGTAGTTTATAAATCCAGCCCACACGAGGATCATTCTCCGAAGGGGAAGGAAGCATAATTTGGGGATTGGAATGGTTGTAGGAGGGATTGGTAGGCCCATTGTAGTAGCAGTAGTAATAGTAGTAGTGGTGGTGTGGTACTAGTGGCGGTAGTAGTGGTAGTAATCGGTGCGACTGTTGGGGGACAAAGTTTTTGGTAATGTACCAACAGAAGCCTGTGGGTCGTAACCCGAGTTGAAGTCGTAGTAGTCGTAGTTGTTTTTCGTTTGTTTGCGTCCCCTTGTCCATCATTTCCGTTTACATACATGAAGAATAAAATTTGATAAGGGCGGAGAAAGAGGTTTAGTAAGTACATCATTATTGTACGTTTTCAAATTTTCTTAAACAAAAGTTATTGTAAAACTTTAACAATTTTTTAGTCGCAAATTGTAAAGTATATTTACAAAAAAGTGTAAAGTAAATCGTAAAGTTCGTAAATTAACGTATATTACAGTCCCTGTTCGGGCGCCACTTTGCGATGTTATTTTCGGGGCAAGCGAAAATATTCGCAACTTGCCAGATAGCCAGTCGAGCTGGGTTAGAAAATTCCAGGGTTCGAGAATTTCATATAACTATTATTTATTGTTAGGAGTCGAATCAGAGGGCCCCTGCGGAAGAAATTGATACTTCCAAAATAACGTTGGGCTTACTTCATCACGTCAACTCCAATAAAAGTTTGAAGACGTAAAAAAAAATTAAAAAATAATCTTGCTCAGAAAAATAAAAATTTCTTGTTCTAGGAAAGTTATTGTTCAAGCGAGTTCGATTTCGAAAACAACTGTATTGTTTATTAATACGTCGGTCAGTGAGGATTACAAGTAAGCTGAGTAGTCTCCACTGCTAACTTGGTCGGGGAGTCGTATACAGTAATTATTGTAAGAGCCCGGGGTTGGAATAATTAATCGGTTAAATAATGATGGTTAGTAGAAGCAAAATACAAAATCAAAGCAAAATATGAATAGCAATGGCAAACAAAAGCAATATTCAAATAACACCAATAGCAAATATACAATCTTATAAATTAAAGATTAGCCATGCACCAATATCACAGTGCAACTACTATATACATAAAGCAAGTACTAACCATTAACAAAAATATTTCTACGGGATGCAAAAGCTAGATAAATTTATAATATAAAAATATACTAAGCTGTATTTATTCTGTAGGCAAGTGTATAGCTCCAAAATAAAATATCAAGTTTACTTTCTCAGGCATATAAATTTGGAAAATAAAAAAAAACAAAGTAATCACTTATAACACACCATGCAGAATATTACCCTACCATATGCAAGCTAAGATAAAGGTAAATGATTTAAACCATGCAATAAGGCTACTAAGCTAAATTACTATAAATATTAGGGCTCTATGAATATCAAAGAAAAATTGAACACTCACCCTATCTGCACAGTTCACCAGAAAAATAAACTAAAATATCGTTTAAATAAATATTTTGATGGAGGTTATCGGGGTGAGGGTGTCAGGACGTTCGCAAAAATAAAAAGAAAGGGTTGCGAGTCCCGAAATAGATAAAGGAGAAAAATAAAGATAATCACTTACAAAATATAAATAATTAATAAAATGAAAATTAGATTGAACTTCAATAAAGAAAGAAAAATATTTCCGCGTAGATTAGAAATTCGCCAAGAAATGTGATAATAATCAGACAACAGAATGATGGTCGAGAAAACTTTATACCTAATATAAAATTTACATCGATTGAACATAAGAATTTTAGTTTATGAGGACGGGGGTCAGTGGGAAGAAAGTATTTATAAAAGGAAGTCGTGGGTATAGGATGCCAGTACTATCGCCGGAAAAGAAAGCAGTGGTAAGGCGAGTCCCGACTGTTATAATTTTTTCCGGGTAGGAGATAATTGGTAGGAAAGTTCGTAAAGGAAACTCGGGATGAGGTGTCAGATCGATCGCCAGGAAAAAGAAATGCGAGATCTGAAAAATTTAGAAAGGAAAATTTTAACACAGTAATTAAAATTTAGTCGAAATGACAAAAAAAATAATCTGAGTAATTGAAATTCTAAATATAAGTTAAATTGAAAAAAAGAATAACTTTAGTAATTCAAGTTGAAAAAAGTAATTAAAGTTTCAGTAAATTGAGAAAGTCAAATATATTATATTCAAATTTAATGATACCCTTTAAATATCAAATAAATTATTAAGAGTATATTTAAAATCAAACAATTATCTTATCAAAATAAATTTATAACCATCAAACATTAATAATATATTTCAGATCGATTAATTTTCATAAATGACAAATAAAATGATTAAATTCTGTTTCACATAAAAATTTTGAAGAATTGTTGATGGCGGAGATAAAACACTTTAGTAAGGAACAGGGTCGTTGTTCCTTACCTGGTGCTGGATATCGGCGGCGGGCGTCGAGTCGCGATGTAGTCGTTCAGCGAGCGGGGTCGGGGGAAGGGGTCGAAGTAGTGGTGAGCAGCGGTCGTCGGCGGTGTCGCGGTCACTGGCTGTCTCTCTCTGTGTGTCTTCAATCGGCCGTCATTATATAGGTTCGCGCGATCGCGGGGGTGGGGGAAGCCTTCTCCTCTCGCCGTGATCGGAGGGGAAAGCAGCGATATCCGTGCGGGCACGGACCTGCCAGATAGCGTCTGACTCATCTTCAGTAAAATAAATTATTTCGCTCCTTTTTATGATAATTCTAAAACCCAAGTCGTTATTCGTAATATTAAAAAAAATTGTCTGTTCTAATTTTTCAATTTTACTAATGAATATTTTTTAATTTAAATTTAATTTTGTATGTTAAAAAAAAATAACATGTTACAAACTATTATTTATCTATTAATAAAAATAATCCACAAAGTCAATAACAGATCACCTAAACATTGTTAAATTATTTTCCAAGTAAAAGCGTATTAATCAATCTTGAAATATTTAACATAAATATGGTCACCCAAAGACGGGAAGAATAATCTTATACTTGGCGATTCGCCCCACAGCTGAGCGGCCCTAACCTAAAACGTTGAATTGACGTATTTTGTTACGTACCCTTTTAGAAACATTTAAAGTTAGTTAATTGCTCGTAAATTCCTCACATAAAAAAACAACCGATGAGATGATCCTAATATATTCGTGATTTGGAAAGAACATTTCATAATTATAGCATACTATTAAATGTACAGAATGGCTTAATTGTTTAGTTTAAATCAGTCGCAAAACTTAAATATAGTTAGTCAATTTAAACAGACGCAATTAAAGTTCTTCTAGATCATAAATTATCGTTGATAAAATTATGAATTTTTTTAATATAAAAACTTACTTATGTTTTTTAAATGCAATTAGAATTGCATCAATTCTTGTTTGAATAAACAGCGAAAAACAAGAAAATAACAATCGAAATATTTTTATTGCAACCTAAAGAAGGCACTAAAAAAATACCTAACACTCGTTGTGAAAAGCAATACATAGGTTTTATACGATATATATGATATACAAAAGTAAAGGCTAAAAATATAATTATTTTTTTATAAGAAAAATATTTTAAGCACGTTAGAATAGTAAAAATATTAGTCAAATATTATATTTAGCCATCCTTATTTGGAATAGTATCAGCTGTACCTACTAATATAAATTAAGATACCAACAGGTGTAGAACACAATAAGTATATTTTGTCACCAATTATTATTTTATGTTAATATGAATTTATTTATGAAACTAATTTACACCTTTTTTAGTTAGTTAACATGTTTTAAAAGACAAAATTACAAAATTAAATTAAAACTCACTGTAAACTCAATAAAAAATTCACTGTTACAAATTATCGAGTGGATCCTCTAGACAAGGGACTGTGGCAGTACACGAAATGTATCTTGGAATAGTACCAGTACTCTCAAAAGTATTTCGGAGTTACGCCCAAAAGCATTGCTATTGTTTATATTTAAATTTCTCTCTTTATAGGTATGCTTAGTTATTTTTCAGATAAAGAAGAAGATATAGAAACATAAAATACAAAAAGGTTGATCTAAGCCCGTGACACTCAATTTTATTATGCCTACATCAAGATAGTTGGACACATCAACTTTGTCATCTTTGTTTGAAAATTTTCTGTCTCAACTAATGATATAGTGTCTAATTTTTGATACATGCAAGAAGCTAAATTTTATAGCATGTGACAGAAAATCTTACGCGAAAATATTAAACTAGTATCATCTACAAAATGCATTGCACATTGAAGTTAAATGCTAAAAACATTTCAATACACATACTCCAACTATTTTTTTAACAGTTTTATGATTACAGAATATTTAAACATTATGTAATTAATAAAGTGTTGAGTTAAATGAAAATATTGGCAGAAGTTATAGAAACATAAGTTTTTGTAGTTATGAAATAGATATAAATTGTATGGATTCAAAAGGAATGTTACTTGGCTTGCTACTGTGCTAGAATAAAGTACAAGACAGAAAGCGTCTCTCCTCTGGATTGTTGTTTAAAATATATAAGAATGTGAGATACGAGCAGTTGGATTAAATTATTGTACTTGTTTTGGTTGCACCCTATAACACCAAAGGAAATTTAAGGGATAAAAGATGATCATTAAAATTGGATTTAAAATTGAATATTGTTCTGGTGTCGATGTTTTTATTAGTTACAGCTTAGGGAGTTGAGATACGATAGTAATCAACGTCATAATGCTTTTAGTTGCCTTTTATTATTTCAATACTCAAGTTTTGTATCTTACGAACATCCTCCTTATTTTAATTAGTTGTTGGCACGTTCAGGTACACCCAGGCACGTACACACCCACACACGCACACTCACAGCTCAAACTGCCACTACAAATACAAACACACACACTCCCACACTGAAATATGTAAGCCTGTAATGACATAGACAAGTATATACAAACTGGTGAATAAAACATTTAACGTAGTAAAAGAGTAAACATACGCTGAGACGTGGCTAAAGGCTTAATATGCTCAGTAACACCAGCTGACTCTCGGAATCACGTGCCAACTCTCACCCCCTCCACCAGTACTATTGCTACGTGTTTCCGTAGAAAGTAACCAGCCACCCATATGGGTGTGAAGTACACGCTGTACATAAAACAAGTTTAATGTTCAGTAAAGTACTCAATAAATTTATCTTATCTGCTATTGTTAAAAACAGATAATTTAACATCTAAATTTGTAATATTTTTTCCTTTTCTTCTACAAATTTAGTAATAGGCACAAAAATAAAACTGAATTAATCAATCAAAGTGCGTTTTACAGTTTTACTTACTTTATTGAAGAAAGCACATGAAGAAAATGCAACCGTCATAATAATATTCGAAGACAATTTCTATGGAAATAAAATGGCATGTATAACAGGTCTTAAGATCGGGAGATACCAAGAACAATATATCCACAAAATCAATAGCATTAGCCAATTCATATGTATAGATATTTTATAGGTCATATACAAATTAATGCTTTTTTATGTCCATTATATAATAGTAAACTTTTTTTACCGACCATTATGACAGTTTGTATGTATATGTATATTTCCACAGAGAATGTTTATATCCTAAACCCACTGATTTAAGTTGCCAACCAAAATGCCTGCACACTATAAACTGCAGTTACAAGACCGTTAAAGACTATTTAAAGGCGCTAAGATGTGATGTATATTTGTCTTCATAAATATCTAATAAACTTAAATCTTGAATGTTAGATTACTCTATAATAAAGTACATGTACGTGTACAATTTCTAGAGACATACACATATATTTTTGATGGTGGTAACAAACTCAACTTTAGCGTTGGTAATATAATTCACTTAAACCAGAAGTTCACATACAAATGAAAAGCGTGCGAAGCCGCGGGAAACAGCTACTTGCTTATTCACATGATAAATTGATTGAAATAAATCCATATTTAAATTAAAGAAATAATTTAGTGTATTGAACATTAGCACTTAATTTTTAGTATTTTATAATTTTCGATACTTTTATTTTTCATCACCCAGTGGCCTAAAATAATTAAGTTGCAGACATTTAAATGTTAGAATCTTTTATGTATTGGTTATTGTGATATAAACTGTTAAATTAGCTGATAATTTGTTCCTCTGATACTATTGCTTATTTAAGTTTGTTCGTTTGAACAGTATGTGGTTCTTTAATATTTCAATTATTTACCATATCACGTTAGGATATCCAATTAAGCAACGTGAGCAGCAAATATTTGAACAAATTTATTATATCTCAAATATAGGATTGTATATTTAAACCACAATTATGATATTTTGAAGAGTAGCCACTACGAATATGACATTGGCTTTTAGCACAGTCTTCCCAACTATGTTTTTGATATAACCAGATTTCTGTAATTGTGTGTGTAGGCCACTATACACCTTATCTTTGGAATACGTAGGCTTGGAGGGCTGGAATTTAATATGAAACTCCTTATTTGCAACCTCTGTATTACAATCGAAGTTGTAGACATCGCTCTGTAAGAAATCAGTTCAATGGGCATAAAAGTTGTTTGATGACCTGTGTGGAGGGCATTTAACCTTGATATATATTATATATTAAAACCTTATTATATATTTCGATAATCCTATTAGTGGATCAACGAATCGGGAATATGTAATCACATAAATACCAAAAATGTAGATGGAACAATTTACGATTATCACAAAGAAAAACATAGAGACTAACAAAGCTCTTTGCTTTATTTTTTTAATTTTGATCAGTATAATAATTCAATCAACAGTCTAACACATTAGATTTTCTGCTGGAAGGCTCTACGAATGACACATTCATAATTTCATAACTAACCTGTAGAACTCACTCTCCTGAGATAGTACATATTACGTTACATAATCTGCTTGAAGTCCAAAATAAATAGTTTATTTTAAATGGAGGTTATTATTAAAAACTAAAAACGGTACCAAGCATAATAATACATATAATTATATGTAAATCATAATATATACGCAAAATTTTTATATAGTTATATATATATAAATATATATATATTATATATATATATATATATATATATATATATAACTATTATAAAAATTATCTGTTCGCAAAAATCTAATACTGTAAAGTTATTGGCATTATTTATATATTGATAACACGTAGAATAACTTAATTAGTTTCATATAGAAAATTATTAACTTAGGCAATCTTTTTACCGAATATGTTATACGAAACGATTATATATTTATGCGTATATTACCATTAAAGATATATTCTGTATTCAAAGATGTATACTTAATATTTCTTTAAAAATCTTTAATATAAGTTTAGACTAAGTTATCAAGTAAAATACATTTTAAAGTTTCTTGTAAAAATTATTGTACTATATTTCAATATAGGTACTTTAAGATTTTAAGTCATCATTTTATGTACTTTTTACACCACTGCACAAATGTTTTTTGTTCCAGTCCTTTAATAAAATGACGTATTTGTGCTACAACTAAAACGATACGGGAGTAAACAGTATTAATGTAATGTTTGTTCACCCGTCTCTTTCCTGTCCTTTGTCGGCTTGCAAGGATGTCCCACAGCCACAGACCCAGGTCGACAAGACAAACCGGATAGGACTTTGTGTTCAATTTCCTCTTGACTACTGTGCAGCGTTAAATCTATTTTCCAAAGGCATTTCTGCGGCTATTTTTATTCTTGATTTTTCTTCTCTTATAATAACTGGATATAGCGTTTAATTATACTACTAGTCTGTGTACTAGACGTGCTAATTAATTAACTAACAAATTTTTGATACTATTGCATTAAGAAATATAATAAATTAATCATACAAAACGAGTTACAAGAATTATAGGCGGTACAGCTCCGTGAGAACAGTAAACTGTGACAAGTGTTATTGGAGAAGCGTCGTATCTTTTGTCATAACACCGTGTCTTCCATTGATTCTTACCTCAAACACTTTATCTCATCATCACCTGTAGAAAAACAACCTTAGTAGCAGATGAAAACAATTTAAATTTACTGTTCGTTACAAAATTAAATTCTCTTTGTTAAATGTAGTCTTCTCTCATGTAATGAGTATCTATTTAGTCCTTTAGACGCTTTATAAATAACAGCACTCTTTGATATAGTTCCAATGTTGTAATATTTTTTGGTGATTAAAGTGCGTAAAATACGCACAGGACTTACTATGAGAATATAAAAATACCTTTCCGCATACTCTATATTATGAGAAGATCCAGTGTCTGTGGGATTTCGGGTCTTTACAAGCTTCCAAGACCCTAAGACCTCTGAAGCTCACTATCTCTCACCCTAGGTCAGAACCCGTCTATTGCAGACGTTCAACCTCTATAAGACATCACCTTATGGCATCTTTCGGTATCTGAGAGTTTCTAACTGTTTAAAAACGTACCCTGTACTAAATTGTATATCTTAAATGACTATACAGTCTTGCAGCATCCATTTCTTGGAGCATATTTTTCTGTACAAGCTTGTAGCGTTTATACACTGTTGGAGCTAAGACCTCTTGAAGCTTTTTTCCTCTTACATCTAAAGTCTCTAGCAACCTTCCGTAGCAGTATAATGGCTTCTGGACTTTGTCAGCCAAAACAGCGTTGTGGCTAAATGTTTTTAGAAATAACCAATTATTTAATATTCTGTTTCAAATATATATTCCCATAGGAGGTCCTAACCTCTCAGAACCTCTGGGCTATAAATATTGTTCAGTTATTTTCTGCTTCTTAGAATGGTTGATGTATGGAAGCCTTCTGCTAATAAAACCACTCGCCACATCAACTACCTGTCACTGAGAGTTGTGATCTGGATAATTTTTCTATCCGAAAGTTTTCGATAGACATAAATATTAATTTTGCTCGTTTAGATTATTCAGTTTTGATATAAGAAATATGTATTTAAAACAAGACTGGAATAATTATATCATTTATTACATGTCTACGTTACGTAAGAAACACGAAACATAGTAAGCAGAAATGTTCATAAATAGATTAAAATTTCAAAGGTCAAGTACTTGGTTTTTGAAGGTTTCAAACATTGGCAGGAAGCTGAATGCTGTTGTGTAGTTAGGACATATTATATTAAATCAAACTGTCAGCTTCTAAATCGTAGTGTTAAGTTTAGATAGCCAAGTAGCTTTAAAGCTTTCTGACATTTTTGCTGTTTCTAATATATATACAGCCGCATGTGTAACTCACTCACGTATACAAATTCTAAGGTACTTCTAGAAGTGCTAGAAACTTGAAATTTGGCACGCAGGTACCTTTTGCCCTATAACCAACAGGAAACGTCTGAAAACTGGAATTTTTAATTCTAAACCCCTCAAAAAAATTCGCAAAAAAAACGCGCATTCTTTACCCGTGCAGGCCTTTTTTGTAAGCCCGATAGCGGGCGAACCGTTGGAGGTAGCTCAGATTTGACGAAAAATCGTTAGTCAGGAATGAAGTGAACTAAAAAAAAGGTCGAGTGACTTTTTGCTCTATCTTCTATGGTTAAGCAACAAAACGCTCGAATATTTGACATTCTAGAGATTTTTTCGCTAAAATAATGTTTCGAGCCCGATAGCGGCCGAACAGTTGGTCGTAGCTCAAATCTGATTGACCCATCAAATTAGAAAATTGCGCGATCTACAGAAAAGGTCCAGTAACGTTTTGCTCTACCTGAAGTGGTTTGGCCAAAAAACGTGATTATGTGCAATTTTTTGTAAATTTTACCTGGAAATTTAGATTTTGGGGTTAATAGCGGGGAAACTATTGGTCGGAAGTCAACATAAAACAAAGATTGGATTTAGGAAATTAAGTGATCTACATAAAAGTACTAGTGACTTTTTACTCTATCTCCATTAGTTTGGCCGCAAACCGCGATTAAGTGAAAATATTTGGAAATTTTAGCCTAAAACTTTATCTTCCATGTTTGATAGCGGCTAAACGGTTGGTCGTAGCCCAAAACACGAATTATAATAAGTTTTAGTAAATGAAGTGTTCTATAAAAAAAATTCAGTAACTTTTTGCCCTATCCTAAATGGTCTGGCCGAAAAACCTGTTTTACTGGAATTATTTTATAATTTTTACGTGAGAATTTTGTTTCTGGAGGCGGTAGCAGCCGAACCATTGGTCATAACTTAAATCCTAAATTTTTAATAACTAGAAAATCTAGAGATCTAAAACAAAGGTTAGGTAGATTTTTGTAGTATATCCTTACGTAAGTCCTAAAATCTCTCATAATGGAAAATCTTTGTCGTAATTAGCAATATCAGTTGTAAATATGATGCGACTATAATTTGTGCAATCCGTTCTAGTTCTGGATTTAACTTTTGTCACTACGTTAACGAGTGACTAATACCCCACATCGTCAATAGCTGAGCGTTAGCGAAGCGGCAATAATAGATAGGGACAGAGTACTTTTTAATTAATTTAATGAAATAGTGATTCATTGTCAACATTCTGATATTGAATGATATTTTCCTAAGTAATACAAACCCCTAGATCAACGTTTTATTTTAATAAAAATTACCGTACACATATTCTCTTAGCACAGACACACATTTCCCAGAAAAGTACTTCGCGTACATATTACAACCCCCCTCAAGGGAATTACCTGGTAGATGAACTCCTAATTAAGTTAAAACCCTCTGATAAACTTAATAATCTATTAATACAAAGTAATGCGATCTACAAAAAATGTCTAGTGACTTTTTGCCTTATCTCCATCGGTTTGGCTAATAAATATTAATATTTTGTACGGTTTAATTTTTTTTAGTGGAGACGATAGCGGTTGACCCGATTGTTTCAGGGCTTTTTAGTGGATATCTTTCCGTAAGCTTGTAATACGCTCTCAATGGCAAAATATTTTTTGTGAATTGGCAAATTTAGGGATTTTTTATTTTTTTTTTTCCGACTAAAAATTGTGCAATTCATAACAGTTCCAGATTTATTTTGAATTACCAAGTAAACAACTGACTAGTATAATACGTCTATTAGAGCACATTGCGAATTGACTGAGCGTTAGGTAAGATCAATAGTAATTAGGGACAGAGTGAATTTTATTTATGCTCTCAAACACAACACCTTCCAAAAGAGGCCCACGTGTGTCTTATCACCCAGTAAACATTACCCCCCTGGAATTTCCTGGTATGACCAGATAATATCCTGAGTAAGTTTAACCCCCTGATGTCTTAAACCCCGGTAACATTAAACACCCCCACCCCGTAATTTCCTTGCATGACTAAATAAACCGCTGAGCAGAATAAACCCCTACACAACTTGATAATACTGACTTAGAGTGGGTTTTTATAATGTTTACATTAAATAACTCACAAAAGCTGACCAGTGCAGACTTTTCTTGCGAGCTCTGTGCCGGCTAAACCAAAGGTCCTACATCAAATCCAACGGCAGAATGGAAACACAAAATTAAATTGTGTTTCCAGTCAATGAAAGGCCCAGTCAATTTTTGTCATAACTCCTACGGTTAAGCCACAAAACGCCCTCAAACTCAAAACTCTGGTTAAAATTAATTAAACATTCAACTTACCACTTTCTGACGAACCTAATCTCGGACTTTTATTATCTTCCCAATTCTCTCCTAAAATTGCTAATAAGTCACTTAATTTTTCACCAAAATCCATTGTTTATTTTTATACACCACACGCAATTTGGCTAAGCGTTAGTGAAGCATTATCACCCGTACGATTCTCCAAATCGGATGCAGCAGGGAACATGAAACCTCATATGCGAATTTAACCAATCACCAAATCTACTGTATCTAATCCCCGAATTTTTAAGCATTCACTTTGAGGGCCTGGGGGCGTAATTTTCACGGGTAATTTTAGACTCCGGGCTCCGTAGCGGCCAAACCGTTGATCGTAGCCCAAAAAAGATTTAGTACTGGAATTAGCAAATCACGTGATCTACAAAAAGATTTCAGTTACTTTTTGCCCTATCGTCAATGGTTTTGGCTGCAAAACTCGTTTATATTCAAATATTTAGTGATTTTTACATGATATTTCTGTTTCTGGATGCGGTAACGGCTGAACCATTGGTTGTAACTTAAAAAGTAACCTTTTTATAACTAGACAATGATTAGATCTACAAAATAGGTCAAGCAATTTTTTCGTATACACTTGCATAAGCCCGACAAACGGTCTCAATGGTAAAATGTTTGTCATGAATTGGCTATTTTAGGCGGTTTTAAGTCTATGCGACCACAATTTGTAGAAATTGCTCCAGTTTGGGATTTATCTGGTCGATACATTTCCCCCAGAAAAAAACCACGTATTCTGATAACCCCCGATAACACTAACCCCCCTCCCGGGAATTACTCCTGAGTAAATGAAAGCCCCTGATCAACTTAATAATCCGATAAAGACAAAAAATGTGTGCAATTCATACCGGTTCCAGATTGAGTTTTTACTACTATGTAAACGAAATGACTAGTAGACGTTTACTAGCCCACATCACGAATTGGCTGAGCGTAAGCGAAAAGTCAAAAGTACATAGGGACCGAGTGGATTTAATTATATTCACAGACAAAACACCCTCTACAAGAGGCCCACGTGTGTCATTAACCCCCGGTAACATTAACCCCCCACCCGGCATTTTCTGGTATGACCAGATAATCTCTTGGGTAAATTAAACCCCCTGATATCTTAACCCCCGGGTAACATTAACCTCCCCCCCAGAGAATTTCCTGACAAGACCAGATAAACTCCTGAGCAAATTAAACTCCCTAAACAAGTTAAAAATTCTAACTTAGTGTATGTTTTTTTTACTATATTTACACTTAACACTTCTTACTAGCTGCGCAGTGCAGACTTTTCTCCCAAGCTATTTCTCTGATGTAATCTTACACTTTTCACCCTTGCAGGCTTTTCTTTGAAGCCCGATGGCGGGCGAACCGTTAGAGCTAGCTCAAATCTGAGGGAAAATCGTTAGTCAGGAATGAAGTGAACTAAAAAAAACGTCTAACGACTTTTCTCTGTATCTTTATTGGTTAGGCCGCAAAACGCGATTATGTGTAAAATTTAACTTCCGGGCCTTATGGCGGGTAAACCGTTTTAAAAACATTTTATTACGATATAGGAAATTATTTGATCTACAAAACATGTCTAGTGACATTTTGCTCTATCCTCAATTGTTTGACGGAAAAACCCATTTAAAAAGTATTAATTTTTGTTTAAGTGATAATTTTGTTTTTTGGGCTCCATTGCAGCCAAAAATTTAACTGTAGCCCAATATAAAAATTTGATTTCAATACAAAATAATGCTTTCAAAAATAAAATGAGCAGTGACTTTTTGCTCTATCTCCTTTCGTTTGGATGATAAATGGTAATATTTTTTAATCTTAAAGTGTCATTTTGGTTTCTGGAGTCAATAGCGGTCGAACTACTGAATCTAGCTTAAATATAAAAACATTTCTAAATATACACTGATAAGATATAAAAAAAAGGACAAGTATCTTTTTTGTCTGTCACAATCGGTTTGGTCATAAAACGTGATTAAGTGCAAAATTTGTGAAATTTTTACGTAAAATTTTGATTCCGGGCTCTGAGACTAAAATTTTACATTTTTAACCCTTGCAGGATTTCCTTTGAAGCCTGATAGCGGGCGAACCGTTAGAGCTAGCTCGAATCTGAGGAAAATTCGTTAGTCAGGAATGAAGTGAACTACAAAAAAGGTCCAATGACTTTTCTCTATATCTTTATGTATTAACTCTCAGTAACATTAACCCCCAACCCGAAATTTCCTGGTATGACCGAATAACCTTCTGAGTAAATTACATCCCCTGATGTAACCCTAGGTAACATTAACCCCCCACAGGGAATTTCCTGGAATGAATAGTTAAACTCCTGAGCAAATTATAATCCCTTACAATTTTAAAATTCTAACTTAGAATCGGTTTTTATTATTATTACACTAAACAATTCACAATAGCTGACCAGTGCAAAAGTTTCTTCCGTGCGATGTATTTGCTAAACCGAAACTCGGAAGCTAATTCAGAGGTCAGAATTGAAAGATAAAATTAAATTTCCGACAATAAAAGGTCTAGTCACTTTTTCTCGTATCTCTAATAATTAAGCTACAAAAACGCCCTAAAAATTCAAAGTTTGGTTGAACCCGGAATGAATCAATAAAATAGGTCTACGTTAAACTTCCAGATCCCTAATCTAATGCACGGACTTAACCTGTCTCCGAATTCCGCTTATCCCCGTATTTAGCCAACTTCCCAAACTTATTAGGGGCCTGGGGGCGTAGCCCCCAGCGAGCCGAAGGCGAGTCTACTTATAACTCGTTAGTCGTGTATTTTTACGAATAATACTAATATCTTTCTTATTCACATTAAAAAAATGCAAAAGTGACTTTTCGTGAAAAACCCGACCCGGGCCGGTGCAATTTTTACTTCATTCAAGTAGCGAACAATTTATAATCTATCACAACCGAATTTATAAACAATCAGTGACCGAGTGGCAGTGAACTGAATGAAAGTGAATTATATTATACGATCTCATGCATTTTATAGTCTAATAATATTAATGGCCATTTAAAGGGCTCTGTAAGCGTTTAGTTTATTGTAATTAATATAAGAAAGAGAATATTTTCTGCAATAGTGGGAGACAGTGTGGGAATACAATAAACATTTTGTATCTAAACAGAGATAAAATATGATATATATATATATATTTTTTTTTTTTCATCGATATTTTTAAGTATTCGAGAAATATAAATTGAGTCATTAAGGTTATGTTAACCGTCCCTTGTTACGTTAAAGACTTCAAATGGAAAATTATTTCTCTATTTATCATTAAAATTATATTCGTTAATTTACTCCATGATTAAAGAGAGTGTTTTCTTATTGTTGTGAGGGAAACTCGACATTTAGCGTCGGAAATATATTTCACATGAACCGGGAGTCTTCATACAGGTTTGCCCCGTAGGTAGTAGAAAATCATCCCTGTATAAGTATTGCATTTCACACGGGCATGCTCTCGAGTGGGCTAATCATTCAGCCAGTTTGTGTTAGCTAAAGATTGGCTAGCAAAAAAATATTGTAGAACCCATTGTGTTAATGGATTGAAGTTATAATTAGTAAAATTATCATATGTATCATATATGATAATTTTTTCTAACGAATAAATAAGATTAAATGAGAAAATATGAATGTTTTATATTTTGTAATTTTTATATTCCGTTATTGTTTACAGCGCTCCATGTTCCTTCCACTAATTCACCACATCTATATGGCACTACACTCATCTATATGGCAGCCGGGTCAGCTAGTACACACACACACACACACACACACACACACACACACACACACACACACACACACACACACACACACACACACACACACACACACACACACACACACACACACACACACACACACATATATATAATACAAGTTATTTGATAGAAAAGGTTTAAATTTTTCTTAATTGTCTACTAGACTGTGGTAAAAATACTTGTTTTCACAGGTAAGGTAAGTTAAGGTAACAGTGTTATCATATGTTTACACTAAAATATTACGCTAAAGCCTATATCAACCGGTTGTTAATATTTAAACCTAAGCTTAATGAAGAATCTTAATTTCATTTGGACTTAAAATTATTTTTTGTATCTTTATAAATTCATGACTTACAATATTAAGGTTATTGAAATTTATAGCAATATGAGACTCAAAATTTAAATTTAAATATTCATTATGTTAAATATATTGAAACAGTCATCAAATACATCTGTTTCTCCAAATGGAAGCCAAACGAGGAACACATAATCGTATATTGAAAAAGCTGAACAATGTTTCTAAATCATTTTGTTTGTCAGACAAACAAACCGTTAGATTCAATCGAGGACAAGACCTAATCGGTGGAACATGTTTCTGTCAACAAAATATATGTTTTAAATATATGTTTAACTACTAGATATATAGAAATATAAAACATCCCACATGTATTTTGGACTTGTCAATCTTTAGGCGTCACTTTCAAATTAATAAAAATTTACTCTAAAAGCCGTAACGTTTTTGAAATTTTACAATTTAAAGTGGTTTTAAAATATATTTTCCGTTGTAAAATCATTTAATTGCTCCCACTGAAATATAACTCGCTTTTTACATTCCATTCAGACGTGAGGTTTATTTAATTTATAGATTTTTTACTATTTATCGAACACTGAACAAGCAATAATAATTTTAAAGATTAATTTGTCAAACGCTTGTAGCCTAATGAATATTTATCAGCTGTTAGTGTAAAATACATAGCAGTAGCATTGAAAGCATGTTAATTTATTATAACATACATTTAGCAAATTATTATTTAAAATCATTACAAGTATAAACATATTCTAAACTTGGAGTTGTTGAAATCAGAATTTTTTTCAATGCTACTTACTTACGTTGCTTCGATATTCCTGTATTTCTCCTCGTCTTTTACGGAAAACACCTTACAATCTTATAAGATAATAGTACAATAAACGCTTAGGAATAAAGTTGAACAATTTTAAGACTTTTTGTTTTAACTCTAAAATAGACATTTATTCCTCTTTTACATTAAACATGTATATTCTCTTTATGATGGGATAAAAATAATTTATTTTAAATCTCAGAAACCTGAAACATATATAATTTATTTATTAAGTGATTTATTTATTAAGTCACAAGGATTATATTTTCGGTGGGTTTAATTTATTATGATATATTATAAAATGTATTTACGTATTCCATATGAAAGAAGCTCCAGAAAAAAGGTTTTAAAAAATCCACAACTGAAAGTGACACAATATGATGGCTGTGGACTTCAAACTTTGTAATTTCTCGTGAAAACTTCGCAATCTTGAATAATGATCCCTTACAACTTAACTTGTTTAAGGACAAACTTCTCCTGGTAATATCTATTTGTTTTTTATCTTAAAGCCATGTAAGGCCAACAATGACATTTACGTATGACGATTATCTTAGGTTTAAAGTAAATACGCTCACTTATATATCGCACAAAATACATATTTATTACACCATTGGTACTTGTTTCGGCAATGTGAAAAAATACTTGGGTTATAAAGAAAACAATCTAGTCGTAACAAAACCACCCTTTAATCACTTTATTTTCGCCTGAAAAA
>NW_025783916.1:0-26274 GCF_021130785.1 Homalodisca vitripennis
ACAAATTACTAAACATTCCATACGTATGCATCTGTTAATTTTATTTTTGTAAAATATTTTGTTGATAAGCAGAGAAAGCTACTTTAGGTTCCATTGTTTGAATTAATTAATTTAAATTTTTTTATTTTTATTTATTAATGAAACATAAATAAACAAATAATAAAGAATTTAACACAAGCACAAAGAAACTAGTATATTAAAAGCCTATTTTATGGTATTTAAAAAAATAGGAGTACACACTCAACATTAAAATGTAACAGTATTACCTCAATTTATAATATTTTTGTCTCAATTACATTATTATTATATACCTCATTATATTAATGTCTCAAAATACATTATTAAAACCCAAAGTTAATCAAACCCCAGCAATCAAGTTCAGTTTGTAATAAAATGATTTCCATATCACATTTATTCAAAATTTTTATAAAAAACCTTATTAATACCAACACAAAAATAAATCAAAGCGGCTTATACACTATTTCTAGAGATACATATTTTCTGTGAACATTACGTATCACAAGGCTGAGGGTGTGACTACGTATAATAGTTACAATACAACTTCTTTAGTAGTAACGATGAGCAGTTCATTAAATAAAAGTGCCATTCAAAACAAGAGCGATTACACAATTTTTGGAGAGAAAGTCCCCCAAATAACTGCCACAAAAGGTGTCCAAAATTTTGGGCAAGAACTCTCTGTGGTCAGAAACATTGCTATACTTTAATGTATAATATTTATTTCACAATAAAAGTAGTCGATAACTTAAAAATTATATATACAGTTTTGAATCTTTTCTACCTTGATTTAATATTTTTTTAAGCTCATAAACGTCTTTACTAGTCATATAGCCAGAAAACATGAAATAAAGTTCAATTTATGAAACAAAAAGGATAGAATAAATTAAAGGATGATGAAAATGGTAAGTTAACTGGAGAATGTAGCTTAGATATGTTTTATAAAAAATTTCAGACTAAACCGTGACATCTGGGATATTTTAGCTTAAGATATCACTAAAAAATAAACCAAGACTACACCTCAGGTTATTAAAACCTCAGCATTGAGAGATTAGCAACGTCGTTCAAAGGCATATAGCGGTTTTTCATTAACTCAAACTTTCAATTATGATGAACCTTTGAAGTACCATAATTTGAGTTGTCAGCAGAATCAATGTGATTGTGTCGCCCTTACTGAGGGCAACACTGTGAAGTACTTAGGACTCCAAATTGATGAAAACCTTCTTTTGAAAGTACATTTAGACAATTAGAATATATTTACTTGTATTTCTTAGAAAATGTTATTTTATTTTATTATTACATCGTCATGACAAAGCAGTCATGACGATGTATTAAAAAAATTTACTATGCATTTGTTCATTCTAAATTAAACTATGGTATGTCATGCTGGGGCAGTACATTTAAAGAATATAACAAGTATTCAAAAATCATTCATCAGAATTATTTTTCGGAAAAATAGACGTGAACATGTTTTTCCATTGTTTATTTAAGCTAAAAACACTTTCACTGCGGCATCTACATGTTTTTTAAAGTGCTATGGTTATTTTTCCAAATTAGTGGTGATCCAGGGATTACTGCTGACCTGCAAACAACACATGTACGATATATTACAAGGCAGATCGGTATGATCAGGCCACTGAGAGGTGAATAGCTCTTTGCTGCAGAAGTCTTTTATATACCCTCGGACTCAAGTTTTAAAAAATAATTTAACCTGTTTACATTAAGATTCACCCCCAATGAAAATTTAAAAATCTGTATCAAGGACTGGCTCTTGAATCATGATACTAATCAATTGTAACCAATTGTTTGCTGTGTTAAACTAGTTACTAACTACATTTTTCTTAAACAGTAATAATAATAATTAAAAAAAACGAGTAAGATATTATTCCTTGAATGAATAATTAATTATCAAAATTTTATAAACAAATTTACTTTTACAACAATTATTTTTGCTTGAAAAGTAGTTCTCAAGAGAAATTCTTTCGAATAGATACGGAAATGATATTACATTTGATAGCATATGTTTTTATATTGGATGTGTGAACATGTGTGTGCGTGCGTGTTTACGTGTGTATGTGTGTTCGTGTTTGTGTGCGTTGTAAAGAACGTGACACTAACTTTACTCTGTCAGATTAAGGACCAAGAAGCACTCCTCGCAGCGCTGATAGACCGCCAACACCTGTCGTGGTACTCGTTTCTCGTCAAACAGAATGTCACGCTCGATCCGGAGACAGTGAAAATCCCTCATCACTGACAAGATGATGCTGATGACTCTGAAGGTTTTGCCGGATCTCTCCAAACTCGCCAAGAATGACGAACAAACAAAGAAAAAAGCGCTAAGAAGATTTGTATCCATTCTGCGTCCACTATGCTCAAGCATTAGATGGAAAAGAGTCCCGACGGTTTATAGACAGCATGGTAAGAGGAATTCACCAACTAATGTGTGGTTTTGTACAAATAATTATAATAAACTATTCTTAAGCCCCACTGATAACTATTGCTTATTTCTGTTTCATAATTTTGTCCTATTCATCAAAGTTTCTATATTTTACATAGGATGTTTTTGTCCAAAAACGTTTTTTCTGTTGAAGTCATACTGTTAAACGTCAAGAGCTTATACAGAGTGTATATAAAGTATGATACTCTTATATAAAAAAAAATATTCACGTTTGTTATACGGTCATAACAAAGGGCATTTTTGTTACGTATTTTTCAGTTTGGGGACAATTTGGATATAACTGCAATATTTTGAAATGGACATGATGCCATATGATATATATATTAAAATAATTTTTTTTGGTTTAATTTCAATGGTAACTATAGGTTTTTTATATCTGAAATCCGATAAAACGCTATTACGAAAAACATATATTTTATTCTGCAATAATTTACTCTCCATTGGTGAGTTATAGGTGACACGTACATAGTTCAAAAACAACAAACTTGCCATATCAATGTATTATTAAGTAGATAATTGAAAATAAATTCATCCTAATTATATAACTTTTGTGTTGTACGTTTTTGTTGCATTAATTAATATTCACTAAAACTCGTTTTATTGATAACAACTGGCAGCAGGAAATCATCTATAACCTTCCGATGTACAAATTGTATATTTTATTTTCATTCCAAGGCTTTATTTTTTATCAAAACTATTGCGCTCTACAGTACGGTGACAATCGGATTTTTTATATACAAAAAGCAACCTAAATCATTAAATTTATGTTCAGGTATTTTTTGTTATAAAAAAAGATACCTTATCCTGAACAAGATTTGTGAATCCTTAAACTGACACCTGTCTACATGGAAAATGGAACAACTTTAATAGGGAATAGCAATAGTTTAAAATTATAAAATAGTATTACAACACGCATAAGCTCTCATATTACAATTTACATATTTCTTTTGTTTTAATTTAAAAATGTTAGACATTTATAGTTGAGTAGGCGGCCATTTCCAAAACCCGTTACTTAGAATTTTTGTAATTTTACAGTATTCATTAAAAACGTATAAAAACATTACTAATTAACATATTATTATCTTTGTGAATTTTTCACCAAAAATTTTAGAAAAATGTCCTTTTTTTATTTAACAAAGTCTGTATAATCACAAGACTTTTGATTTTTAGTAATTAAATATTGAGTTTTGGATATAGCAGGTTTTGGAAATGATAATGATTATAACTGGTTTTCTAACTGTACAAGAAGCCATTTTGTTTTTTGGTACATTTCCAAAACCAGTTAAAATGATTTTAATTTCCAAAAACAGTTAAAAAGGGTTTGAAATAAATAAATTACCTGTGACAAATTTTAATTTTATTCATATTTATTAATAAGTACAAAAAGACTTGATGATTTTATTTTAATAGTGCCCTTTCATGGTTGTGAAGACTTAACAACAATATAAAAATAAAAAGTAATTAAAAAGAACTTTAAACCAACAACATCATGAAAATGTCACTTTACTGTCCACAACATCAATGGTAAAAAGGTTTCTATGCAACCACTTCATCTTCATCCTCCATTAAATTGAAGTCAATATCTTCATGCTCAATAGGTGTACCGGTATTTAAGTTGGCTTGCTGAACAAATACATTTGAATATTATTACAAAAGTTCGTTTTGGCTCCATCCCTTCTCCAAAATGAAGTTCTAGAAGTCGTTTCACATCATCAAGTTTGGCGGATTTTACAGGAATTCCTTTGCTCACCTTTTCTGATATTCTTCAAAGTTTTTCCTCTTCTGCATAGAGTTTTGCCCTTCCCAGTTTCAAAATTATAAAAAGGTTCTCCTCGAACCAAAACAGTTGTCAACGTTTTGTTTCTTCTAAAAACAATCTTTTTTGACTTTTGGAATTGAAAATGCCAGTCAGTCGTCCTCTTCAAAACTTCATCTGAAGACTGTTTCCAATCAATAACCTCACAGTCTTCTCCAAGTTGAATAACTGTTGTAACATTCCGGAACATTTCAAGATATTTATCAGGATTTTCAATAACAACTATTACTTTTTGAACTGTCGCTCAAGGATTCCGAAAACCCTGTCAGGTGGGATAATAACGAATGGCCGACGATGGGAAACAAGAGAACGACTTCTTTGACGTGTTGTGGAGCTGTATTTAATAACCAGTCAGACAGCATGAATATTATAGAGCTATTTTTATTTTGGCCACCACAACCGTCGGAAAAGAGATGGACAGATGTGATCCCATTCATATCTGTAGAAAATAGTCTATGGTTCAGGGCAGAAGCAATTTGAAACTGATCCCTTAGCATATTCATTTCCACACCATACATAAGCAAAAGTGTTTTCCTTATTTAAATTGGCTTTTGAATCTCCTTCAACAACTGTGAAATTGTACAAATACATCTGGCGTCAATAATATGCTTTCCTGATCTGGTATTTTAGGAAGAACTAAATTTTTTTGGCAGTCATAACTTAAGATTAACACGTTTTCTTTCTTTTCTTGCAATGCTTTAAAAAATGTATCAGCTCTTCTTTTTATGATTAAGAAGTTGCAGCTTTAGGTTGTCCTCGTTCTTCTTTGTTGCGTTCTAAGTTCAGCTTATTCTCAAGACTAGTAGAGCATTTGCCACTATACGGGGCATGAAAACTAATATTAAAATTTTCATTGAAAACATTCCTAAAAATTCATATTCAACACAAAGATTTTCATCTTTTTCCCTAGCTGTATACATCTCCCACTTTTCTTTTACTGATAGTTTCACTTGTTAGATAATGACGTATTTTAATTTTCCCCCTTGAGTAATGATTCTGAATCGGCTGGAATGTTTTTATAAAGTCTATTACAGCTTCCCTTTTTTTTGGAACTTGTCAACTTGACGGGCACCTCCTCGTGTTTCTTGGGGAACCTCACCTGTTTGCAGATATTTTTACATAACCTTTGTAAGCGATCACGCCCATTCTTGTATTATTCCCAAAAATGCAGTTCTGCAGACCCTTATTTGCTCGATCTCTCCTTCACGTTGTTTGGGTAGGAAGTATGAAGTTCTTACCAGCCGTTCACGAGAGCTGCCTGCATCATTGGGCTTACCTCTTTTTTTGGCAGATGAGATTGATACATGCCGCAGGATAAAATTTTTCTTCGTATCCAAATTTGCATCTTTATAGTACTTTTGATGAATTCTCCGTGCAATCCTGTAGTGATAGTTCATTGCATCTAAACATGCTAGTTCCTCCATGTTTTCATTTGAGTAACTCGAGGAATCCTTTTGGTAAATGTCTGAAACAACAAAACCAATTATTAGGTTATTATTATTATTATTACGAGTATTATTGGCTTAAGGGGGTCCGGGTGTCCCTATCTCCGCTATGTTAATTTTATTAATTTTTAAGATACCTTTTCAAAATAACTATAAGAGATATAAAAATGATTTTTTGTGTTGCCTTATTTTATGAAGGTTTTAGCTATATTTTAAGCTAAGGAAATTTTGAAATCATAAAAAATAAATTTATAATGATTTTTTTAAAATAATAGATATTTTTTCAATTTTTTTCTGAACATTTTATTTATTTTCTCAAAAACTAAAAGTGATATTACAAATTCCTTAGCTTTAAATCATAGAGCTGTTTAAGCTGTACAAAATAAAAAAGAAATCATTACGATATTTCAAGCGGAATCCCGAGAAAAGGTATTTTTTGTCTAAAAAAATACAACTTTCGGAAAACGACAGATGAAAATAGGTACGTAAAGTATACAAATCAAAATGCTTACTTTAATGCATTCCTGCTCCATATGAGGGGTTGTCTGGATCTTCTTCCATCTCATACTGGTCTTCTAGTCTCTTTTTCAGCATTGACCTCTTTTGGCGGCACTTTTTTTCAATTTCTTGAATCGCTTTGTCTGCTTTTTGAACCCGTAACTCATCAATGCGTAACATTCGTTTTGCACAGTTTGCCCCCGGACGAATACCCAACCTATCAAGCACTTGGCATCTAAACAATATTTCCCTCATTATAGGTACCTATAGCATCAAACACTCCTAACTCCAATGTATTTCTCAAGACAAATTTTGACTTAGGCAGACGAGACCATATAACACTGTTCAATGATTCCACTCGCATTTTTGGGTACCGCCATGCAAACATTTCCGAAGTAATTCAGGGTTGGCCAAATCTTTAAATATAGGCTTAATTTTAGTCATAACAATTGATGAATAGTGAGTGTGGTTGTCATGGTTATAACTTTCATTGTTGGATTTAGCCCTTTGATACTTGCACCAGCTATCTATACCCTTAGGACACAGTTCATGCATCGGTGAGTCATTAGAGGATGAAAGGTGAAAATACTCGGCCCAGACTGCAGCTTTCATGGATTCCAAGCTATGCACATTCCTCCTAATAGCAAGTCCATAGTAATTTTGGATTTCATTGATTGCAACATGTGTAAGTCGACCACGGCCACCCAAAGATTTTCCATCTTCCTAATTTATTTTTACCGAGACTCTGTTTCAATTTGCGAAGGCGTGTTCCCATTCGCTTTTGTATATGTCCTACACATTCTAGCTTTTCAATAGTGAAATCCGCTCCATAAGGCTTAGCTTGTACAACTGTGGGGATATGCCGAACTGTCTCCGTCACCAAGAAAATACTTATATTCTTATGTCGTAGGTCGACTCAGATTTTTGGAACATGTCGAGGATGCCCTTTGATTCCATCCCGCCACTGGTACCGGAATAATTGGCAATACAGCTAGTGTCATGATCATTATTTAATCTCCCAGTACACCTACAGTATTTACTAAAGATCCTCACATCAATTACCTTGCCATTTATGTCACTTATTGCACTAACTATGCCATTCTGTGAAGCGTGACCTCGGCGTTGGCCATGACCCATCAAATATAGCCGTAATATCTCTGCATCCACTTTCATTTAGGGCCTACACACTCCTCAACAGCTCTCTTCATACTTTCAGTAGCTATCTCCTTAGTTTGCTTGTGATAGGATCTTGTTATAGTGTTTGAAACTCTGGGGGGTTGGGTAAGTTCATAATTGCACAAAAATTACGGGCTGCCTCCTCCCCTTTTCCGATGCATCGAAAAGCATAGGCTACGCCGTACATTGATTGATGACTTTTTGTTTACTGTTGGACTGTTCTTTTCAGAGACCCGATAATTACAGTCATTACATTTTAAATTTAGTTTAAAACTTAGGCCTAACCTATTTGAAGGGTAGAGTGAAAGTGCGCCTTGGCATTTGGAACACACCGCGATCTGTGACATCAAATTCTGCAATAATTGTACGCTAACCAAATCATAGCAATCATTTGTTTTGTCACAATCTTCATAAGCACTGTATGCATCAAAATTGCTACTTATTTTACTACTAGAAGAACTACTTCTATTTGGTTCAACATTACATACTTCACTGTCCCTAGTAGAGCTAGAGCTAGGCCTAGATTGTAATTCTTCTAGGTTATCTACAACTTCACTCACTACTTCACTTTTTACTATGTACATGCCGACCAGTAAACACCCTTTTACGTTTTTTCTAAACACAATTCAAATTTGATTTAGGCATTGTAAATTTACACAATAACTTCAAAGATTCAAGAAAACTACTGCAAATCAAAACATCAAAACAAAGCACAAACATAAACAACAACAAACCACTGTTATGCCAAATATTAGACAGTCTGTTTCAAAAGCAGATGACAAATAACACTATTGCCAACACAACAAAACAAAATAAAGGTATAAGTGGAGTGCAATATGCACTATAACAAAAGTGAAATACTCTGGCACGTTCAACAACCACGACACAAGAAAATAACAAGTACAAGGGTTATTTCAAAAATTCATAAGTCAAAAACTATTGCTCGATTGAAATAACTTTTTTACCATGTTAATCAGAAAAAGAACAAATAATTATAAAAAAAATAAAACTGAAAATCCATATTTTTTTCAATTTTGGTCACCTGACTCCCCTTAAGACGCCGACTTCAAGACAGGCTAATATGAGATGAATGGTGAGTGTAGAATGAGTGTGGCGCGATCTTGAAGTCTTGTTACTAACTAAGGTCGACATTAACCTTAGAGAGGACTGTTAATTAATAGCCCAACAGCCAATGGAAACTTACGGGACCTACAGTTTATGTTAGGTTCCATCTAGTTAGGCTAACAAACGACCAACTCCATAGCAGTTTGGCTAGTAAACAGAAATTATCCAAATACTGTAGATTATGGTTAAAGTCTAGTAAAATATGGATTAGAAAAACAAAACAAAAAAAATCCTTTGAAGTGTTCCGACTATGAATTGGCATGTTGTGCATTTATTTTGTACATAAAAAGAAATCCATAAAACAATAGTTAGGCCTACTTATTAACTTTAATAATGTTTCGAAATGCATTATAGCTACAAGGGTTTTAGGGCCTAAATAAAAATCAGTTTAGTTATCGGTAGAAAACAACTAATAAATATATAACGTTTACAGAACTAACCTTGCTTTCTTTGCAAACGTTCTTCTGCCAATCGTCGGGGTACCTTTTCCTTTTCCTTGCTAGTTTAGGCGTTGTCGTTTGAACATTTTCCACAATATCAGTAGGCCTACTATTTTGTAGATTATCTAAGACTGTATCCTCAGATTCCATTAGATAAAACTTAAAAAACAAACTAAATAACTGAGAACAATATAAATTTTCAACTTAACCACAACAAACGCTGTTATAGATCTTGATGTTGGCGGCAAAATTAAAGCATAGCTGGTAGAAAAATACGTTAAATATTTTGTTTCTTGCAGTATTGCCAACACTGGTAGTAAAATATGTCATAAGTAAAACTCAAATAATTATTTTATAAGAGTGCAAAAACTTCATTATTAAAATGCGCCTAATCATAGGAGTGAACAAAATAGCTGGTTTTGGAAATGTTTTACTTTGACGCCATTTACATTTATTGATACATAACAGGCTTTGGAACAGTAAAGATGGATGAATAAATAACAGGTTTTGATACTGAAGCTTGAGTGTAAATAACAGGTTTTGGAAATGAAATCAATTTTTAAATCCAATTTTCTTGCTGTTTTAGCAGGTTTTGCAACTTGAAAATATTTCAAAACGATAGCAAATTCACTAAAGTTACCATGGCAACCATTATCTCAATTTCGATTTTTTTGACGGAAAGCTGGTTTTGGAAATGGACTACTCAGTTGACGTATACGTTTTCGTTTTCTAACTGTGTTTAGTAAACAATACTAGATTTGAAAGGTAAATTTTTCTTCATATTTTTTCAATTGGTTCTTAATTTTATCAGTAATAGAAGATGGTTTTTGTAACTGTACTCAGAATAAAAATAAATAAAATTAATATATAGCATCACCTATTATTATTAGAAATGTAAAACTCTAATTCAAGATGCTAGACCCTAGTGGTATAAAACGATTTTTTATTATCTATCATACTTTATGGACACTGTATTTTAATGATGCAAAGTTGAAAATAGGTGGGTATAATCCTGTTATGGTATATTTGACTCACAACCGTCGCAGTTTTCATATGCAGCACGTACAATATGTGTAAAAATTCAAATGTTTATTAGAAGTCACATTGGAAAGATCTCACAATGCACTCGCGTCATCAAAACATGTGCTAATTAATATCTGAAAAAATCACTTAAATCTCAACTTATGAATAGATTATATTATTTGAAACACTTTAAAGATAAAAAGTGATTTCGGTTGTTGGTCTACGGCGGCCATTTATTACACGTTTTCAAAGTGCAATTAAGAATTGTTGAAAAGTTTTTACATTTCAAGCTAGTGCAGCCTGTGCGTTTGCAAAGCTACAATTTACTTTTTAGTGATATCTCTGGTTTTTTTAATAGATCTAAATTTTTTATGCACATGCTTAGTTTGCTTTTGACGAGGCAATTACTAAACTTTTATTACTTTTTACTTAATGTTTCCTTGCTTCACCCTAGCATATTTTACAGCATGGATTCCAATACTGAAACGTAGTGTCATATGTTTGTATCTTAGAGTAATAAATAAATGTCCTGCTTTGTACTTTTAGAATCTCTCATTGCACTTAGTGCCAAAAATGCTTTTGGATATCCTCCAAGTAACGTGATATTTATCACCCAGGATCTCTGTAGCGTATTGACCACTTCTTATCGAGATCCATAGGGAACGAGTTTGAGCTTTATATCTCATTTCGCCTTGGAAGAAAGGAAGTGTCGCTCTGTGCCAAGCCTCACCAGTCTAAACAAGTAAGAAATTAATTTGTGTACAACACCGAGGCCATGTTATGTGGTGGGCGGCGTTTTGTTGCTTTTATTGATGGCCCCTCGAGTATATGTGGTCACAGCAACAATATTGGTCTTAGTGTTTCATGATAATACGAGTGTTATACCAATAAAATAACTAGTTTTATATGATTTATCGACTTCTGTTTGTGTTGTATTGCTTTTAACTATTAACGATATTTTCTTTACAGTCAATCCAATATTGTTATTATTATTGCAGAAACTAAGCTTGTTTACAGGCTGAAACCAAGTTTAGTAATAAACTCTGAGAAATTAGTTTCAATTTTTATATTGTTATATACCTTTGAATCATATAAATTTACATCAATCACTAAATATGTTGGTAAGCGCTAATCTCAAGAACAGTTCGACCAATTTGGCTAATTCTCTTTTTAATACATTAGGTATAGTCAGAAGAAGGTTTATGATTAAGAGATAAGTTTAAGGATGTATCCGTGCATAAAAAGGTTTGGGAAAATCACTAAATATTTGCAATAAAACATAACTAAATTAATAAAATCTGTAATAAATCACGTGACAAAAATGCATTATTTTGATAATAGTTTCATATGTACACTACATTTAGGAGAAAAGTTTTTTTTTTCTACATACATAAGAATGGCCAGCCTGCAACTATGAAATTTAGTTATAATTAGTTATTGTTTCACTTGATACTTCTTTAAATTATCGATAAGCAGTTGTAATTGTCGAAGCACCAAGAAATGAGTAATGGTGATATTGTGTTATGGCGGAGCCTGGTTTATCATGTGGACCCATGTTTATAAATACTCCCTGAAAGCCCTTTTTTTAATTCTCTGAAGTTTAATTTCAAAGTATAAAGTATTAAGTAAGAGAATAAAATTGAAATTATTGCAGAGATTGGTTTTTTAAAATAGGTATTACGAGTAACAGATTATACAATAGATTTTTTTTATGACTCCACACATATCGCATAAAGAAGTAAAGTCCGTGTTATATATAAAGAACAATCGTGCAATAACAGATTTGTATGTGTTCTAATTTAATTAATTAATTAATTTTGTATACTCCAGATTGCATACAAAAATTAACTGTAGTGACTGTGAAAGCTATTATATTGGACAAACTGGTAAGAAATTTTAATAAAAGGTTTAAAGAAACACATACAAGCTTTAAAAACAAATAACATGTCCTACAATAAAATCAAATTTTGCTGAACACTTATTGGAGACTGACCATAACTACACAAATATTGAAAAGAACATGGAAATTTTAGACTTCGAAAGGAAAGGAGAGAAATTAAACACAAAAGAAGAATTACATATTTATCTAAATTATAATAAAAATCCTCATCATATGGTGGAACAGGATTTTTAAATAGTAATCTGAAAAATAAAACAAATCCAATTTTTGAAAAAAATCAAAATATTAAATACAGATTACTAATAAGAAAAATTACAACTGTGTCATTTAAAGTTAACATATGTTTTAAAAGGTCCACATGTGTATATCTAATTGTTTATTATTTATTTATTTATTTAGATGGTTAATGTACATTGATGATGGTTACAAACCGAAACACGTGTATGTAATATAAAAAGTTTTAATTTAAAGGGTTTTAGTTAATTTCATTACTTTAATATATATATATATATATATATATATATATATATATATATATATATATATATATATATATATACATATATAATATTCCATATATATTCCACTCTTACACCAGAACAGGTCGAAAAGTATACAGGAATATTACAAAACATTACATTTGCGGGTTTTGTCTTACTCTAGGTGCTAATTACAAACTAGTTGTTTTTTTTATATACAAAGAAGGTCTAAAACGTAAGCGTCTTCTAAAATTGATATAAACATTGATAGTTCCTCTTAGTGACATAATTAACTTCATTATTCCAAGACAATGAATCACTGAGCCTTAGACCTAAGTTAACATCTCTTTCAAGTTTCGCAGTTTGTTCGCCAATTTTTATTGGAGCTATATTATTGTGAAAAAATATTGTTTTATTAGTCTGTAATATCCAATTAAAAATTATATTATAGTCATTATTAAGTAGGTTCATAAAAGTATGATTAAATTTATCTAAGTCACAATGAATGTATAGTTACATGTCATCCGCATACATAATCATATTAACTACAAAATAAAATTACCACTTATCCTATTTATATACAAACTAAACAAAGTGGCTGACAACGTAGAGCCTTGTGAACACACCAACAGAATTAATTCTCCAATCAGAGGTTGCTCCACCTTTGTGTCTTTACTCTTTGCATTCTATCAGACAAACAGGATTCATACCATTCGATAGATGCTTTGCCCAAAATTATAAGATTTCAAAATGGACATTAGCAATAAATGGTTGACCCAGTCGAAAGCACGACTGAAATCTATTAACATAAGCACAGTTAGAAGTTTATTTTCAATAACTCTTCTAATATCATCCATAAATTTAATTAGCGCTGTTCTGTAAACGTAACAAACTTCTGTAACCTGACTGATACTTAAATGTTATGTTATTTCTATTAACAAATTAATTTAATTCATAATATACTAGCTTATCAATGTAACTTTCCCAGTACACATAATATATTTATTGGTCTAAAATTATTGTATTGTACAGAATTAGCCACTTAAGGCAAAGACCAGATATTGGCTTTTTTCCATTCATTCGGATAAACACTATTAATAATGGAAGTATATTAAAAATGTAACGTAGCACATGCTCTATTTCCTTTGAAAATTAACTTAATAAATTTAACTTGAACCCCATCTGGGACCAACTGCATTTGAAGAGATTGTTTTAAAAGCACGATAGATCTGTTCCTCTGAAAACTAACAATAATTAAACGTTTGTTCATTAGGTTTTACTAAGTAATATACAATATATAATATCCTAAAATAATAAGTCTTAATTCTCCTATATTACTCAATGAGGTTCAAGTAACACATTATTTTAAACTCCACAAAAGTAATCATTCAAATTATCAAATTAACCTTAGGTTTATTTACCCTATCGGTTTGTATACAATATATTATAATATATATTTTATTTTTTACCGTCAGAAGAAACTTGCCCATAATTCTTCACCTTGTCCATGTCATTACAAATAACAAACTAAGTCAAGCCATACATCAGAATGCGGGAGGGATTTTTGAATGATGAGGTCTTTTTACGGTAAGTAGGTTGAGATGATGATATTATTTTATATTTAATCATTTTATTAATAAATAAAGCAAATCCTCCCCCCTTCATCACCCTCTTTGTTGTTCCTTACAATATTATATCCATTTATTTTATATGGTAAATATGATATTACAGATTGAAAAAGGTATCGAAAACAGCAATGAAATCAAACCCACTATCCTTGACAAGACTAAAGAAAGAATCGTAATGCAACAATTACATTTCCCACATTAAACATGAGCAGCTTTCAAACATTTTTTATATTTATTACAACCAGCTGATCTCGTTTCTCTTCGGGTAATCAAGTTATCCGACATAGACAGGACTATAAAATATAACACAAGACTTGTAACAATTAAATTCAAAAGGTGGTAAGGAGACGTGACATCTTAAACATTAAACACAATAAAGCACATTGATTCATACACAAAACAATTATATGTGAATATAAATACCAAAAAAACCACTCATATATATTGCAACCAATATACATTCCTTACAAACTAATAAATACATTTTCCTTGAGATAAACTTATGCAGTCAAGCAAAATTTTTCAAATCACTGACACTTTCCACACTCACATAACGATCGCCCTCATTTTTCCGCAGATTTTCCGCGTCCAATTTTTCACCCACAAATATGCGTACTGCTTACTGTTCTTTACTTCTCGTGCCGATCTCAGTAGTTGCGGTGCTCTCGAGTTAGAGTGTAATTGATATATATATATATATATATATAATATATATATATATATATATATATATATATATATAAAACCTGAATGTCTCCAGTATTGAAACCAAAGTCCCGCGAATTGAGACTTTTCTTCTTCCGACGACATTCAATAAGTTTTATTTTATCACGTTTGCGAAGAAAGCGCACAACAATGCCATTAGGGTTCTGTTGGGTCCGTATAGATAGATTTGTATCTGTAACAATTATCTTACCTTTTCTTCCTCAAATTTAAATCCTATTACTTTACAGATATTTTCTTCAGTAGTACTAGAATATTTTTCTCCCTTTTCAAGCGGTATGCACTGAATCTCAAATTCATTGACCAAATCCCGTTGTTCGAAATCATAACATTTATTAATCAATTATTCGTAAACTTTCTTTTTAAAATTTACATTTGCTTGAAAAAGTGTTTTCAATATTATTGGACACAACAGTGAGCTTATTTGGACACATCCTCAATTTTCTTCCAACCAATCTGAGTATTTTTGTAAATGTGCAATTAAATTGCTGATTGGTTTCCTTTACTTCCTTACGAAAAGGAATCATTTCATTCAGTATATCAGATAAGGTGACACCACTTGCCCTATCAGTCCCATCAGTAGGTAAGGAACTGGTAGCCGCTGCCGGATTATCAGTAGTGTGGGCAGTGGATGGCGCCACGCTACGCAATGCCAGATTAATCTTGTTATCATCATCTACACATAATGTTGCAAACCCCCATCTCCCTAATCTTTAAATAATCGCCCTTAAAGATAACTGGCACTGTAAACTTGAGGTGATATAAGAGATTACATCGAACACATTCAGCCTTATAAGCATTGTGCGAAAACCCCCTCTTACAACTATGAAACATTATTTAATGCCAGTATCTGATTCGGATTCACCATCCGATCCCATAGCTTTAAATATATAATCTGATCTCTATCCTACAGGTTTTAATGGGGTATTGTCACCTCGACTACCTTTTTTTTCTTTCACAAGGTTGACACTTCCAATTAACTCCACTATTAATAACGTATTCATAATAAGTATGCTTAACATGGTACGTAGCTTTACATAAAAACATACCAGGTGTTTTGTCCATAGATGTAACATCCTGACGGAAAACTATATGAAAACAAGTAAATTTACATTTATCGCAACAATATTGTAAAACATGCGGCCATGTTTTCCATGCGTCTCTCCTCCGAGAGAGAGAAAAAGAGAGAGAGAGAGAGAGAGAGAGAGAGAGATTGAGATTGAGAGAGAGAGAGAGAGAGAGAGAGAGAGAGAGAGAGAGAGAGAGAGAGAGTGACGGGGGGGACGCAAATCTACTCTTGGTTTTGCGATTTCAATTCATAAGCCCTTCAAATTCAATGCTAAGCGAGTATTAATTTTTCTTATTTGGATTTAAGCAAGGATCAATGTGATCCTTATACTTCATGAACTTTTATTATAACTTATTCTGCGTACTTAGTTATAAGTTAAATACAAACAACTATATCTAAATCTTTCTCGTTATCTTCGCTCTTTTGTAAATAATCATTTCCATCTAATGCTAATCTATTCATTATGGAAGCGTTACATTAAGTCAATATCTGCGCTGCCTGAGTGAACGATTATGGTTATGAACCAGGATGATTAACATTGTTACCACAAACAATGGACTTAGACTGTTCAATCCATTATAGCAATCAGCAGATATCAGCAATGGTGGATTGTTACGTCAGCATTTTCTAACAGTTATTCAAGCAGTCAATTCATTTTGTTATTATTTTAGAAGATTAGAAATGTATAAGTTGAAACTGACTTGGAATGTTGATAATATAATTTATAAATTTTCCTGATATAGACCAAATATTTTTTTATTAGTCAAGACCTAATCGAAATTACAAAAAAGCATTATTTTATAATCTTTAACAATTTTTTATAGAAACATTTGGCTCTTTGTTTGCAAAAAAAATCTTGCAATAGTAATATACATTTATCCATACTCTCAAAAAAGTTTAATCTTATTTATTTTGGTTAGATTTAGTAGTTTAATAAATATTTAACCTATCTTTTAGGTATATAATATATATTTTTATATTAAATTTAACTCGCTGATGTAGTAATAGATTTTTAATATTAAATGTAATCAATCAAGTCGTGATTACCACTTCAAGAGTGTTTCTAATGTGGTGTAAGCCATTTCTTTGAAGGATTAATGTTTTACATCATTACAGGCGTTGGTAGGTAAATTCCCCAAATTGGCAGACTCATAATAGTTATCTAGTATTTTATAAAGATTAACAGATAGTAAATATCTTCATGTTATATTTATAGTAACATTTCATTACTCAATATAACAAATTGTGCCCTTAGTAACTGATTGAGTGATTTCTCGCCGTCAGTTTATACCTATGTTACAATCGGGGGAGTATTTGTTATAAGTCAAGCTAGAAACTAACTCAGAGTAATCATAATAGATGCATTTAGAGTAGGGGTATAGAATTTCTTTGGCCAATAAAATGATTAATTTTATGTAATTTTATTTGTGTACCTAGTGGCTCCTAGATTATTTGCACCTCTGATAGGAATAGGTTTGTACCGCTGGAATAGCATCAGTAAAACAATAGCAAGTCTCTAGGAGAGGTCCCTTTATTGGATGCCTCACATCATAAGCCGTAGTCGACAAGAACCAACATCACGAAACAATAAAATGCAGAGGAACCTTTTCGATATATCATGTGGGAGATCCAAAACATCGATTGATCGAGAGTTTCGATATAACGTGGTTTGATATGTCAAGGCTGAATGGGGCAGATTTTGATATATAAAGTTTCTAAATTACTGTTAATTTATTCATTATATCGGTATATACCACAATATAAAAATTGTGCAGAAATTTTAATTACTTAGGAGAAGTAATCACTTATAACCTGAATGAAAAAACCATCTTGGCAAAGTAAAATAGACAAACTAACTAAGATTAAACATGCTACTAAGAATACGTATAATAAAAGATGTCTTTCAATAAATACAAAATTAAGACACTACAAAACAGTTGCTCTGCCACAAACTACATACGCAAGTGAAACAATATTTAAAACAACAAATACTATTGCAATAGATAAGGTTCTTAAGATGGAGAGAAGAATAGTCAGAACTTGCTTAAACAAAAACTATCAAGTAGACAGAGTTTGGAGACTAGCTTCCAATGAAACAGTCTACAAAATTATAGAACCTATTACAAGTATAATTAAAAAGAAACGAATATAATTGCTGGGGCATTTGTTGAGAACACCTGAAAATAGAATTAGCAGCAAAATAGTAGAAAAACTGTGGTAATAGTAAAAGTGACATTAAATGGATGACAGAATTAAGGGAAGATATGAGAGAGTTTACAAATTACAGTACAGGATTTTAAAACACAAGACAAACACATTAAAGATATTAAAATTACAAACACTCTACACTACAGCTGAAAAGAAACAAACAACGAATAGGAAGAGTGGTTCCGGAGGAGGAAAGGAAATTACGCTCGGAAAGGATGAAGAAATATTGGGTGGATAAAAGAAGAAAGACTAGAAAAATATAAAGTGACTAAAGTGGTCCCAATGTAGGCCATAAAATTATAAATAAATAAATATCGTTATAATTATGTATAAGGTAAGTAGGAATTAACTTTTCTATGAGACATTTGTTTGTTGCTCATTTTTACAACGTGCAATCCCGTACACATAAGTACTAGATTTGCTGAAAATTTTTAATATTTATAAACTATAGCAGTAACCCGCCGCTTTGTGCGTATATGATCACTTATATGGTTCGATTGTAACCATTTTTCATACGCTATTGCTGTGTTTGCCTTTTTGGCAAGACAAGATAATGTGTCAAAAAAGTGTATACTTATGGCCAATTACATTTATTCAGGTCTTATTAGTTATAATTTCACATTTGGTTGTTCTTTGTTTCTTGACCAAAGAACCATCAATCATGAATTTAATGAAATTTAAAACGGTGGTTACATTCAAAACGATATGTTTGTGCAGTCATAAATACATTTGTACAAGAAAAGTGTGAATACATTTTACAGATATTTATATAATACTCCACAACTTTAGATACTAATATGGAACTTCTCGCTAAATGAAAGATCAATGGGACGTACTCGGGGGAAATTTCAGGAATAATAATAGGCCTATATTCTTAGCAAAGACAGTAAAATAGTCATGTTAAATTTTCTGTACAACCGATTAAATAGTTTACACGTGAAAGAAAAATAAACATATATGGTAGTTCCACTTTTATAATACTATTAGGATAAGGATATTTCCAATAAGCCATGTAAATGATGAATATTAGTTACTAAACGAAACACTTAAAACATTCTTAGACACGTCAAAGGCATATGACTTTTTGTGATTTACTTTACGCACCTGCCTTGTTTTGAATAATTCACAATTTGTAAGAGGTCCACATTTCAAACTCACGCCTTTTATTACCGATTAAGATTAAAGAAGATTATCGATGGTTCAGTTGGTCTAGTATTAGGATTTACTTAGTATAAATCATTATTTAAGTCGGTTTAAAGTATTTTCAGAAAATTACCAATGAGTTACCTTAACTAAGCCTAATATTAGTTGATAATTTTGCGTAAATATGTACACACATAACACATCGATGTAAATACTCGTGATAATTTGGATAAAATATATAACGTTCCAAATTACATTATTCTTACAGTAAAAACATCGTACGTGATTTATCCAGGTTTATAAACCATGAGGGAATAAAATACTAAGTACGGAAATTAATTTATCTGTTTATTTAAAACTTAGCTTTGAAGCTTTTGCATATTACAAAACCCAACTTACCACACCTCACTAAAATCTATCAAGTATGACTTAACTCTCAAATAATGCTGATGTATCATTCAATAGGTAGTAAAAGCTGCTAATTGCAATAATGGAATTGAACAGTCTGAGTCTATCGATTGAGTCTTTCATCTCTATCGACATTATGTTCCATACTCATAAATACCCGGATAGCTCCTAATTTTGAATTGTGAAGGATTGCTTATCATTTAGCTGTCAATAGTTTTATATGTACATATTAGTAAAACATTACCATGGATTAATAGTGTAAAACATATACTTAGTGTTTCGATACGTAGAAATAATTTAACATAAAACATTCAAATATAACGGAAATATAAACAAAAGAATTACTTTTTCCTATTGCAGAAAAATACCTCAGAATCCATATTCTAAAGGAAAATCCTCTTTAAAATATTTCAATAGTTTTTTGTGTAAAAGTAATTTAGGAGAAAAATACACTTATTTATTCCAGTTTTTGTGTACATAATTTGTAAATGTGTAATTGTTTAATTAATATTACGTTTTCTGTTTGATGAAGGGAAAGACAAAATTGGGAATACACCCATATATAATAGTACAAAGGAACCAAAATTGATATTTTATGCTCTGTGTCTTTAAGAAAAGTCATCATGATCTAAATTTTTGACAGGTGTAGCCTCAAAGAGTATATATATATATATTAAATATAATATATATTTCTATATATATATATAAAGCAGCAAACTACCGTGCACTGTGAGCTTCCACCCATTAACCGCAATCAGAACCTGATAGACATCATCCTTTATAAGCGTCTGGGTTGTAGCTACTACCGTGCACTGTGAGCTTCCGTCCTTTAACACCTCTCACAACCTGATAGACCTCAGTCTTTATAAGCGTCTGGGTTGTAGCTACTGCTCGTGCACTGTGAGTTTCCGTCATTTGACACCTCTCAGAACCTAATAGAACTCAGTATTTATAAGCGTCCTGGTGTTGTAGCTACTGCCGTGCACTGTGAGCTTCTGCCCTTTAACACCTCTCTGAAACTGACAGACCTCAGTCTTTATAAGCGTCTGGGTTGTAGCTACTGCCGTGCACTGTGAGCTTTCCCTTCTTTAAAATCCTCTCATAACCTAATTGAACTCAGTCTTTATAAGCGTCTGTGTTATAGCTACTTGCCGTGCACTGTGAGCTTCCGTTCTTTAACACCTCTCATAACCTAATTGAACTCAGTCTTTATAAGCGTCTGTGTTGTAGCTACTGCTGTGCACTGTGAGTTTCCGTCCTTTAACACCTCTCAGAACCTGATAGACCTCAGTCTTTATATGCGTCTGGGTTGTAGCTACTGCTGTGCACTGTGAGTTTCCGTCATTTGACACCTCTCAGAACCTAATAGAACTCAGTATTTATAAGCGTCTGTGTTGTAGCTACTGCCGTGCACTGTGAGCTTCTGCCCTTTAACACCTCTCTGAAACTGACAGACCTCAGTCTTTATAAGCGTCTGGGTTGTAGCTACTGCCGTGCACTGTGAGCTTCCCTTCTTTAACACCTCTAATAACCTAATTGAACTCAGTCTTTATAAGCGTCTGTGTTATAGCTACTGCCGTGCACTGTGAACTTCCGTTCTTTAACACCTCTCATAACCTAATTGAACTCAGTCTTTATAAAGCGTCTGTGTTGTAGCTACTGCCGTGCACTGTGAGCTTCCGTTCTTTAACACCTCTCATAACCTAATTGAACTCAGTCTTTATAAGCGTCTGTGTTGTAGCTACTGCCGTGCACTGTGATCTTCCGTTCTTTAACATCTCTCATAACCTAATTGAACTCAGTCTTTATAAGCGTCTGTGTTGTAGCTACTGCCGTGCACTGTGAGCTTCCGTTCTTTAACACCTCTCATAACCTAATTGAACTCAGTCTTTATAAGCGTCTGTGTTGTAGCTACTGCCGTGCACTGTGAGCTTCCGTTTTCTTTAACACCTCTCATAACCTAATTGAACTCAGTCTTTATAAGCGTCTGTGTTGTAGCTACTGCCGTGCACTGTGAGCTTCCGTTCTTTAACACCTCTCATAACCTAATTGAACTCAGTATTTATAAGCGTCTGGGTTGTAGCTACTGCCGTGCACTGTGAGCTTTCTGCCCTTTAACACCTCTCTGAAACTGACAGACTTCAGTCTTTATAAGCGTCTGGGTTTGTAGCTATTGCCGTGCACTGTGAGCTTCTGTGCCCTTTGCCACTTCTCTGAAACTGACAGACTTCAGTCTTTATAAGCGTCTGGGTTGTAGCTACTGGCCGTGCACTAGTGAGCTTCTGCCCTTTAACACCTCTTCTTCTGAAACTGACAGACCTCAGCCTTTAGAATCTTCTGGGTTGTGTAGCTTACTACCGTGCTTTTTTGAGCTTGCTTCTACCCTTTAACATCCCTCAGAACCTGAATTGACCTCAGCCTTTATAAGCGTCTGGGTTTGTTAGCATACAACCGTGGTCTGTAAGCTTCTCCCCATTTAACAGCTCTACGAACATGAAAGACCTCAGCCCTTATAAGCGTCTAGGTTGTAGCAACTACCGTGCTCTGTGAGCTTCCGCCCTTTTTAAACACCCCTCAGAAACTTGATAGACCTCAGCCCTTATAAGCGTCCGGGTTGTAGCAACTACCGTGCTCCTGTGAGCTCCCGCCCTTTAACACCCCTCAGAACCTGATAGACCTCAGCCTTTCTAAGCGTCTGGGTTGTAGCAACATCCGAGGTCTGTGAGCTTCCCCCATTTAACAGCCCTACGAACATGAAAGACCTCAGCCCTTATAAGCGTCTGGGTTGTAGCAACTACCGTGCTCTGTGAGCTTCTGCCTTTTAACACCCCTCAGAACCTGATAGACCTCAGCCCTTATAAGCGTCTGGGTTGTACCTACTGCCGTGCTCTGTGAGCTTCTGCCCTTTAACACCCTCTCAGAACCTGATAATCCTCAGCCTTTAGTAGCATCCACACTGTATTGAACACAGTATTTTTCCGGTCTTTAGAAGAGTTTTTATAAAAAATATTCTGGTAAAACATGCACTATGGTTAATTAAGAGACGAATAGAATAATATACTAACCCTACGTAACATTTTAGGGCCATATGTGTAATACATGAGCCCTTTTTAAGATTTATATCATGTTTGTGTCTTCAGAATAGTAAACCACACGTGTTTGTAGAAAATGTTTTTGAAAATATAATTTTATTTACCAACCATCTTCAATAGTTTATTTTTAGTGATGTAGCATAAGTCACGTAAAAAGATTACCCTTAGTTTAAAATACGCTTTCCATAAGTTTTAAGAATGTTAAAATGGGATAAAATTGATGTGTTCATAGGCTTGAATAAAAAAAATCAGTAAGATTTTAATCACTCAATTTGAAAATAGAATCCGACGCAAGCTTATAACCAAAATTCAATCTCTGTAAATCCCTCACGACAATCCGATGATCTGTATAATTGCTGCTCATTCCACAGCGGTTCTGAAATTAAAACTGCTATTTCAGAAAGAATCAGTTTACAAAGGTTGACTCTCGAAATTTAATTTTAAATCCATTAAAGTGTACATAAATATTCGTTTGCACAAATATAAAAAACTATTATTTTAACGTTAAATGTTAGGATAAATATATGTTTATGTGGTAGTACAAAGTTCTACATTGGAGAGTTCTGAGACGGATTTCTACAGGGTCTTTTTTCTTAGTAATAGCTAAAAATAACACAATTTAAAATGACCATAAATAAATTTTTTGTTTCAATAAAAGCAATTTAATACTACCACACATTTTAAAAACTCTTAATTCTGTTTTAAAAATATCAATACGAGTATCTCAATTTCGTTCATAAATAATCTGCTTTTTATATCAGTTTGAAATTCTTGGTGGAAATGAAAAATTTCCCTCGTGAATGTTTAACAACTACCTGTATCAGGAATATTATAGTCGCTTTCGGTATAGGGATATATTATAATAAAGAGTGTTCGAAGTGTAAATGGTTTCGGAGTAAGAATAATAATAAAACTTAAAAGAACGATTAAACTAAAACACGCATGTTTATTGTTGTGACGGTTTAATTACTGCATAAAATTGCAATTGTATATATCTCACAGAACGTAGAGGCCTAATGTTATGCAATAGCACCATATGGAACACATCGGTAAGTCACAGACATTATATTAGCATACTGATAGTTACTGACATCCTTACATGCAGGCATCCTTCTTGTCTTGGCAGAACTCATGGAAGAAGTCACCTACCGTCTTGAGAGTAACCATCATTAGAAACAATGAACTATAAGTCACAGATATTATATTAGCATACTGATAGTTTACTGACATCCTTACATGCAGGCATCCTTCCTGTCTCGGCAGAACTCATGGAAGAAGTCACCTACCGTCTTGAGAGTACCATCATTAGAAACAATGAACTATAAGTCACAGATATTATATTAGCATACTGATAGTTTACTGACATCCTTACATGCAGATAGCCTTGTTGTGTTAGCACGATTTGCGGAAGAAGTCATCTAATGTCTTGAGAGTACCATCACGAGGAACAAGGAACTGTAGGTCACAGATATTATATTAGCATACTAATTGTTACTGACATCCTTACACGGAGGCATCACCTCTTGTATGCCACAACTTGAGGTAGAAGTCATCTCATGTCTTCTTAGGGACCAACATAAGGGACATAGAACTAAGGCTAACAGATGTAATGTTTGCTTACTCGTGAGTAATAGCATTCCACTATTTCCTGCGGAATTTGAAGGAGAAGATGTATAATATCTTGAGAGTAACATAATTGGGACCGCGATATTGTGTCATAAACTTTTAATTAGCATACTGTTAGTTACTGACATCCTTAAGTACAGGAATCCTTCTAGGCTCAGTGAAACTTGATGAATGCAGGTTAGTCAACCTGGGCGGAGTGTTTTTATGTGTGGAGTTTTCCATCTTAAACAATATTAGTCATAGTTTTTTTTGTAATTACTTCTAAATGTTTAAGTATTAAAATTCTTTTTAAATCTATGCACTTTTTAAAATTCATTATTCAGACACTATTCAACTTATCTATATGTGTTTATTCTATATTTTTAATCTTAAATTGGAACATTTTTAGAGGTAATTCATTTTCATTCAACTTTATAATGAGGTTCATAAAATTATTATTACAATTATAATAACGTTTCGATTATTTCTCATCTATCAAGAGCATCTACCAACGATTGACACTTACAGATAATTGTGACGGACTATCTGTACAACTGTTGGCTTTTCAGCGTGCTGAGAAGGACTAGACTCTGAGAAATCTGAATTGCTTTCAAATGTAAGAAGTTTAACTGCCCTAGTTTAAAATCCTTTACTTGTTAAAAAAATTCTTTACTTTAATCCCATAATGGATCGTACCTTCTCCTTTCTTCCTGTATCTCACAGGAGTCTTTACTTTCTGAATGGCTTACACATTTAAGTAGAACTGAAACTGGGTGCAGTAAAACGATTGTTTACTTATATCTGGGCAACCCTATGGATGTCCAGGAGTAATACCTCACTAACCACAAGTGACATTGGGGTGAGAGGATAGATCTGTAGGTCTAGTATTACTGAGGTAAGCGTTTAACGGTAAAAAAAAAACAAGACCAAATTAACCTGATGGTGTGAGAGAAACACGCTAAAGAGTGATAAATCTATGTTTTGGCTTTCATCGTAAATTTCTGCTTGAATAGCCATTTGAATTCCATAACATTACTTACATCTGAAACGACTGTTTTTTAAAAATTTTTAATGTGACGTTTACTCATATAGTAGGTATTTAAGTAAGATGAAGGAAACCATTCATTTTTGTTGTAAATGCCGATAAAATCATTACGAATATATAAAATAATTTATTTTACTGTGTTATAATAATTTACATGAAAAAATCCGGTATTAAAAGTACACTTGATTGTTTTATTTATTGTTTGTGACTAATCTCTGTACATATATCAATGTCCAAGCTGCAGCCGTAGTATTTTGCTGTCCGAGTGGAACGGAAAGCAATTACTTGGATCACGGGATTGTCGAGCCGGATTTGTGTGATTGCATTTTGTTTACCGCTTAAAATGGGTACTCATACTATTCTACGTAAATAGATAGCATTGTATTTCACTTGCCACCATTTTAATTTAACTACTTCGAGGTTTTTTTCTCAATGCATTAACGTTTACATAAATAGTTTCGTGTTTGCACAAATATAAAAAACTAATAATTTTCAACGCTAAATTTTAATAAGAATACTAGCAGTAATCCTGGGGCTTGTTGGGCGCGCCACGCAATTTTCCCTTTGAAAACAGTACACTATATTCACTTTCTTTTTCTATCACATTCTAAAATTGCTGAGATAATTGATAGTCTTTCCTTCGTGAGCTTCTTGGGGCGCATTGTGAAGGTTTTGGTAACATATTCCTCCTCTATCATTCGTGGTTTTTGCTAGGTGTTGATAGTTATTCAGAACAATAAATGTATATGGATGAAACTCTAAACTAATTATGTTATAACGAACAAAATTCAGTCTGTTAACAAATTACCTTTCCTGTCTAAGATATTTCCAGTATTAATTTAGGAGTGGTGCCTTCAAAAAAATGTACCCAAGAAACCCAATGTCGATCATAAGAGTGCTTCTTTCAGCTCTTTTAATTTAACTTCGATGTAACCCAAAATTCGATTTCCTTATGTGCAAACATTCACGATTTGTACA
>NW_025783917.1:0-25546 GCF_021130785.1 Homalodisca vitripennis
CTGATATGTTAATTACAATATTTTTACAATTTCATTTCCACAGAGTAAAAATTTGACAAAATGTACGTATTTATGTTCTTATGACAAAAATAAGAAAAGCAAGTTCTATTCTTGTGATTTGAGAGTTTACTTTGGTAAAACAGTTGCCAAAGTTTGGCTGTTTGGAGCGACAACAGTGTGTGTTGTATATGCGTAATGGACAGTTACAGAAGTTAGGCCGATGTTTACATGTCATTGATAAATCACACTGTTGGAGTCACAGGTACGACTTCTAGGTTATTTTTCATCCGAGGGAGGTAATGGAATGAGAAAAAGAAGAAGCTAGTTGAGGATTTAGCAAATTTTAAAGGATGTCGCAGAAATGGGACCCATGGGATTAATTCTAAGTATAATAATGGATTTGTTTTGGTGCATAGCTTGGGATAGATCAGTCTTTGTCAGATTTTGGGTTGTTAGAAAGTAGTGGTGGGTGGTTTTACAAGGAGCTTTTGGATACAGGGAGCTTTAAGTATATTGGACCTTTCCCCGAGGTTCTTGAATGATGGGCTAATTTTCTTAGTTGGGTCTATTAACACTTTGACATGTTATAGACGGAGTGCGACTCATTTTCTTTGCTCCAGCCTCAATAAACTGATTGTGCTTGTAGTGGCCAATAAGATGTACTAGTAACTAGTTATGGTACACCACTAACACCAGTTTAATGCTGATGAAGTTTGGTATAAATTTTGTGTCACTCTGGACTGCACTGCACGTTGACTCTACATAGCCTACAAAATATACCATCTCTAGGATCCGATTTAAAAAATTCTTAAACATTTAAATTCTTTTAAAGCATCTATACGTATTTAGTAATACACTAATTTTTACATCAAAACTCTTTTGAACACCCTCCTTAGTTTAAAAGTTAAAAGACAACCTCTAATTCTTAAATTTTAATCAATCCACCTTCTATTAAAATTAAATTTTAACACATTGTAAATCAATTTAATTTCAATGTTAATTTTCTTCCATAGTGCGGTAAATAAAACAAAGCAGGCTTTATTTATTTTACTGGATGTCCTACATTAATTTACCACAACACATGTTGATAAAGTTACTTTAAAAATAGCCATACTTGGATTAAAGTAAATTACTTTTGAAAAATAGACTATTCATGCAATTAAACATTATTGCTGGTTAACCCAAACTTGTATAAGGATTTTATTTCAATTTTCTGTTATCATAGTTATACTCTGTAATTCATAGAAAGCATTAACCTTAAATATAAATTTAAAACTACTAATGGTTAAAGATTAAAATTGTAAATTTATCAATTTTACCTCAATTCTGATCAGCTTGATTCCTTTAAAGTTGTGGATTCATGTTAACAAAGGGACATATATTGCAACTGCTTACTCTAACATGCTTTAATTTGGCATGTTAAACATATTCTGAGTATATATTGGTATTAAAATATGATTGTCTCTGATCAAATAAAAGAAAAGAAGAAAACAAGGGGAAAACAGACATGTAAGCATTTTTTATGTATGTCAAAGAATATGTGATATATGATTTTGTTTAATGACTAAAAACTCCCAGCATTTTATAACACAACATCTAATTCAAGATCAGCACTAAAAGTGTTAAACATTAAAGAGATGTCTCTGTCCAGTGAAACATTTGGAAAGACATATACACCATAGATGTATTAATTTATGGCAATCAAACTATAGAATACTGATGTATTGTAAACCATAAGTATAAAAAAGAAATCTAAATAAGACTCTAAATGTTACCTTGACTTCTGACAAATGTTTCATGACACAAGATCCATCTTCATTTGGAGGAATGTGCAGTTCCCACTTCCCATACTCAAGTTTCTTGTAAGGATGGGCAAACTTATTCCATTGATCTGAAAATAATTTGGAATTTATACATCAAACACTAAATCAAGACTTTGAAAAACTTAAATTAAAACATTCAATTATTTTCATCCTAAAGTATACATTACATGTACAATATTAATGTTAAATATTCTCATGTTCAATATGGCTATGCTCAATAATAAAATAGACTCCAGAAGAAAATTATATCTAGCTATTCCATCAGGTACATAAGATCTTATGCTGTTGTATGCCTGACCAGACATATTTTTACATATCTGCATAGTTTTGTGGTTTGTAAAATATGAGCCCGCACTTCTAGAAATGCCTCAGGATATAAAGACACTTGAGTTAAGGACCAAACAAGCAACATGTGTTCAGTCTAATGCTCAGATTTACTATATTAAAATCTAGACCCGTCAGGTCCCTCTTGGTATAAATATAAAAACATAAAAAATGTTGTAGAAATAACAATCTTTTACAGAATTGCATTGAATACGTTAGCAATAACAGAGAAGTACCACCTTATTTTTATCTGCTGTTGTATTTTAAAACAATGATAAACACTGTAGTGCTGCTATGTGTAAAAATTATAATGAAAAATAATGGAACAGGAAATGAAGATTTCATCAGGAAATAAGCAGCTGAGATTTAAAAAAATATGACTTAAGGCTTAGGTTTTTAAAGAATGAAGCATCCAAAAATTACATCAACGATTCAGATAAGTAAAGGCATGGGACATTATAAACAATGCAAGAATAAAGAAAAAGCAACAGTCTATAATTTGCTTAAGGTAGATGGAAAAATAGTCCATAATGTAGTAGTAATTACACTACAACTTAACAACTTCTAATAACAACTACACTAATATTGGTATACAAAACTTTAAAGAATGTTAACAACTGAGGTAACAACAAAACGTAAACCGAGAACAACATATTACACTTTCCACTCTATATCATACAAATGAAGCGGAAGTAATAGATGTAGTGAGAAACTTTAAATCAAAGAACTCATCCGGTAATGATGAAATATCACCTGGATTCCTAAAAAACTTTGTTATTGAACTGAAAAAAACACTAATTTTTAGTTTTTTGATGTACTACGCACTCCATTAGTGATAATGTTCTATAAATCATTTGAACGAGGCCAATTCCCACCAGGTATTAAATATCAAAGGTAAATCCAAAATATAAAAATGGATGCACAGCCACAACTAGCAGCTACCAACCAATCTCAACCTACTTTAAGCTTTGTAAAAAATAGTTCTTAAGAGATAAATGATGTACTGCAATGAACACAGTCTACTAACAAACACACATATTGGTTTTACCAATGGCAAATCAACAACAACTGCAATGATTAAACTAATAGAAACCGTAGTAGATAACCTTGAGGACAAAATAATTACAACTCCGCTTTTCCTGGATTACTACAAGGCTTTTGACTGCTTGAGTCACAATCTTATCACCAAAAAGCTTGACGCTTTAGGCAAATCTGGTAAGGCTTAAGAATTGTTCAAATGCTACTACCAAAACAGAACTACCAAAAAAATATTATGACAAACATACAATTTAGTACACTGCCAGTAACCTGTGGTGTACCACAGGGCACTGAACTAGTACTGGTGCTCTTAATCTTGTTCACCGATGGCATATGCCAACATCTTCACGTATGCAAACAACACCACTCTACTGTTAAGTGAAAAAATGTCCAACCTAGCTGTCAACTCATATATACACATATATTATACAATATACAGGATGTTAAAAAAGTCCTGAACAGGCTTGATAATTCCCAAACGAAAACAGGTAAAGCAATGAAACTTAGTACATCACTACTGCACCGATAGAAAGATGTACATTGTTTTAAAGTGTAATGTAAGATGTATATCTAGTACAGTCCAAATCTCAACTTAAAAATAATAACTTTATATTATAATAACTGAACCTAGTTTTTTTTCCCTTTACCATTCATTTCTGCTTTACCAAACAACCCCTTTAAAACAACGTACATCTTGAGCTATGTATTAAGTTAAATTTGTTTACCAAAATCCTTGTAGACCACCCTTCATTGAGTATGAAGAGTCACTAACTACCTTAAAAACTATTTCTTAAGTACACAATACTGTGTCTTTAGTATTCATTTACTAAGTTTCACCCCCAAAACTTGAGCCAAGGCAAGAATATTAAACCATCTAGAACAGGAGCTACAATATAAATGTCTCAAACTTTAAACCAGCGTTATTTTTTAAAGAGTGAATCTTTTGAGATTAAATTTGCAGCACTGTACTCTCTTTACTAATAAAGACCTTTAAGTTGATATACTACTCAACCTTATGCTCTCATATAAGAATTCCTTCTGACTCCTTGTGGGCCATCCTCCTGACATGACAAAAAAAATAGTAGTTACTTCAAAAAGTACATTTATAGGTCCAATAATAATGTACCAAGTTTTATTTCTTTACCTGTAATCATTCAGGAATTATCAAGCCCGTGCTGGACTTCTTTAACACCCTGTACAAATATAATCTCAACTCATCCTACGAATACTGCCACAACAGTGATCTAAGTTGTTAATCCTCACTAAAACAAGCCAAGTAGGTTTTGGACATTGCAATCAAGAGATACCGCAGATTCCAGGTATTACACTGGAAAATGAAGTAAAATTCCTAGGCATGACTTGATAGCATGTACAAGGTTGAACTTTAGTGCTTACACACTCAAACAAGCCAAAGCCCTAAGTTATCTAACAACAAAAATAGCATATTTTGCACTTTTTGAAACCAACATGAAATATGGTCTAGCTGTATGAGGAGCAGACTTCTCAGCAAATATACAAATAATCTTATTTATACAAAAGAAGGTAATCAGAATTCTAGCTGGACTCCAGAGAGTAGACACCTGCATAGAGGCTTTTATGTCACCTGGAATTTTAACTATCCTCAGTCTCTATATACAAGAAGTTGTGATGCATGCTGATGGACAAAACATGGTGAAAGACTGTGATGTACAAAAACAACACATGTAATGCCCAACTCTTCAGTGTTCCAACACACCACCTAACACAATATGAGAAAAAACCCAACATATAAAGGTATTAACTCTTAAATTACCTGCCAAGAGACCTAAGAACAAGAAATGGGAACAAACTAAAGACAAGACTTCACACCTGGTTAATTGAACAGCCTTCCTATTCAATAAACAAATTCTTTCAGCATGAACAGATGGAATAACAATTAAACTATTATTTGGTACATTACCAATAACTCTGTGTATATACAATTACTTATTACAACATTTTTACAATTTCTGTTCTTGATGAGATGTAATAAAGTATATTTTGAATGATTGATTCAATTTGCATAAAACACTGTCACTGCCAGTGACACAGAGGTGAGAAGTAATATTGAGGCAGTAATTACTTTTGTCAATGTCCCCCACCAACCCGCAGTATTGAGGGTTGGATTCCAAGATTTCCAGATTTTCATTAATGTACACAATCAATGAATCAATAACAATGTGTTACTTAAAATATATTGACAAATAGTGTTAACTTACTGAAATCTCCAAACAAGAACAGTTCAGTAGCTCCAGGAGCCCACTCCCTCGCTGTGACAGAGTTGTCGGAATTGATGTGGATCCCAAACCATTTATATCCCTGAGTAAAATTTTCCAGTCCTCCTTCACCTTCTGACACCTTATCAACATAATCCAAGAAGCAGGCATACCTAGAACACAAATGAAACATTTACGTGTAAGATCAGTTTAAAATGAACATTGTTTATGCACACAAAATTGTATTCCTGTGTTTTTTATAGGCTAATACAGAATTTTTCTTTGTAAATATGCATCGATACAGTGACACTGACAAAAATGAGTCTGTTAAAAGGCAAAGTAGTACAAAAAGTGTTTATCATTTTTCGTTCCTTAAAAAGTTCTTGACCCGTTTCTTAATTGAGAACGATCTTTCAGCAGTACATGTCAATAATACTGAATTATTTAAATAATAATAGTTTTCAAAAATAATAATTGAAAAAATTGAAAATTTCCAGACCTGAACCCCCAGGTCTGGGGGTTTGCTGGCTACGTCCTTGCAGTCATTACAAGAATGATCCATTCAGAGTGAATCGGGCCTCAGAATGCGTTGTGACCTTACTTGTGATGGTAGCTACAATTATTTATAAAGGTACCTATTGGAGAGAAGTGAGGTGTAGCATTTCACAGTTAAATTAATTGATTTGAACTCGTGGAAAGTCTGAATGGCACTGCCTAAGCTGCACAAGTCAACTCTCACTTCCTTTGAAATCCCACATTGGAATTAGGCCTATACTGTTTGTTCACATTCAAAACAAATCCCAATAAGAATACACACATCAAAATGTGCTATGTGGAGAGTGCTGCTCATGTCACAGAGTTGCTAACCAACCTGTCACAATCACAAATACTAAGACACTGTGGATATGGATTTATTTGACATTGGTTGCACTGATCGCAGGAGCAGTTGTTCCAAATTTATCAAGTATGGCATGAGCCTGTCACGATCTGCCATCAACACTCCTAATATAGTAAATGAAGTGTCTCTGTTGAGTGATACGAATAATGTGGTATGTGAACTAGCACCCTCCTATAATTATCTTTCTTCCACAGGCTTCTATTAATGTACTTAACAATGTAAAAAACTAATTTTTTTCATTGCTTTGAGGGAGTTACAGAAGAAGGCTACTGATTAATAAAATCTAAAGCTGTTTATGTATCCTCACTCGGCTAACACCCATCAAGCAAATAAAAATCGTGTGTGGCAGTCATTGTGTTACCAACGAACATTCTAGGCCTTTCAATAGTCGGTATAAAGAGTACATTTATAAATTTATGAGACTGATAATAAATGTGTTTATATACTCCTTGAAAATACACGTAAGAGAAAGACTTGCAACAAGATATTCTTCAAGACCTTATCTAGTATTATTAAGGAATTTCAAACATTAACCATAACAGAAGATGACGGTGGTTGTCTTTAAATCTTTTCAAACCCCAATAAAATGAAAAATTAAATAAGCCAGTGACTTAAGTAGATGAATTTGATAAATTAATGTGTCATACATTGGCAAATACTGTTAATCAGTTTTATTTGATTGAGAAATTCTTCCAATATAATGAAACTTTCAAAACATTTTGAAAGAAAAAATTAACTTTACACATAGAGAAAAAAATTGAGAATTAGCCTAGGATTTGGCCTAAGTGAAGAAAATGGATACAACCTGCTCAAAATTTCTCTAATAGCGCAATACCTATATTTAAGAACAGACAACTTATGGCCTACGATGGGACACAGAGTAATTAAGGTAAGGTTATATTTACACTTTAATCTAATCTAATAATACCTGTACACGTTATGCAATAGTATATGGACAGATGATTACTTCGTTTCATTCATTATAAAATTAGTAGGCCTAATAAAAGTTTTATTTCGTCTTTCGAACATCTGTAACCCTTTTCTATTTTATTTAAAATGTTTATAATATAATTTAATAGTAACAAAACTGTGGCTTGATAACCTAAAGTAGCCTAATAGAAAATCAACTAGGCCTGTAAGTAAAACAGACATTTGAATGGGATATATGTTTAGTTCATAGAAAATTATGAAAAGCTGTATCCTAACTAGACCATAAAAACACAGAAATATAAATGCCAATAACTTAAAACAAATAACGTCTTACCTGCGTCTGTATTCAGTCTCATATGGTTTTAAATAACCATCTCTTTCCAACATAACATGAAGCTTAGGAACTTCAATTTCTTTTGGATCAAGTGATGAAAATTTACCTCCCATTTCTTACAACCTTCTGCTTCCTCCTGTTCCAAACAAAAGACTTCAAACTTTAAAGAAACTTTAGTTATTCTAACTTTTTGAACATAAATGCACTATAACTAACAAAAGAGGATGACCTGGGTGAGATCCGAGGTCAGATTTTTTTATCAATATCCATAATCTTAAAAACTAATTAAAAAAGTTCACACAAGGTCACTCATTGGTTCATAGCCGGCCAAAGCGTGAAGTTTAATATGATACGACACAGGCTGGCTACAAACGTCAAAGGGTAAAAAAATAAGATAATGAAGAACTTGACCTTCAAAGCGAACTAAATGACATGACAGGCCGGCCGGCTGCGCTAACTTTTTTGAAAGTAGCTCCTAGACCACCAAGTAAAAACGATACCATAGTTTAGAGAGAGACGTTTTTAAGTCAATCCGACAACTGAACGCACTCGAAACCCGAGCTTCAAACATGCTCACCCGCTACGCGACTCCTAATGTAACAAAACCACACAATAGCTGGTAATAAACTCAAAAAAAAAAAATCAAGATAGCTGTTGTGTTGTAGTGGTTTTCGTAGTGCTGTTGAATTGATACCGTATTTAATCTTCTGTCTACTTATAAGCTTTATCAATACAATAATTTGATCAACTTTGGTCCGTGAGTTGTTGTATGTGATAGATGTTAATTGTAACTAATCACTCACTGGAAGAACTCGCACATTAATACTGCCCTAGTCCTACGAAAACCAGGATTGTTTGCTGTCTGCTTCTTGTAACAGTAACAGCAGTCCGTTCCTTCATTCCGCAATCCACATCACATCTCTGTCAAGTCACTAACAGCATCTAAAGAGAGCACCAGAAACACGCCGGCTGAAATCCACAGCCTTCTAGATATGATATACAACACTATATAAAATTCTTTGCTGTTGGACTGATTATCTTATACATTTATTTGTGGTGGATTGTACAGCTGCGGATTTGGGGAACTGATAATGATGGCTTCTACGATACCTGCTTGTGTTATATGTATGAAAAAAGTACTTGATCAGGAGAAGGCCATTGGTTGCGATGGACCTTGTGACCGATGGTTTCATATTGATTGTATAAAAATGTCAGCGGCGGAATATGCAAAGTTTGCAGGCAATAAGAAATTGTCATGGAACTGCAATCGGGTTGATTGTTTAAAAGATGTCGGAAACCCCATTAATCATTTGATTGTTCAGATTTCTGACCTTGCTGGGAAAATGGATCATCTTATTTCGAAGGTTGATTGCCTGAAATCTGAGGATATAGCCCCCATAAAGGAGGACATTAAAGCTTTAAACTCTAAGATTTGCTCTTTGGAACCTCGACTTCTGAATACGGAATCAAAAATAACCACTCTTGAACAGGACTTTAAAAGTTTGAAAGATACTGTTGTTGGCTCTGATACAGAAGCTATTATTGGCGAACTAAATGATAGGTCACAGCGTGCCGCAAATGTCATAATTTATAATCTAGGGGAGTCCACTAGTTCTACCGTAAAAAATAGGCAAGACCACGACCTCAACCACGTGTCTAACTTAAACACTGCTCTGAAAATAAATTTGCCCCTTGAACGGGTAAGGACTATTAGACTGGGTAAGCTAATTCGTGGTAAGAATAGGCCTCTTAAAGTGATATTCCAGTCGTCAAATGATGCCAGAGTATTCACTTCTAAATTTTCTCAGGAGTTGGTTTCATCAGCAAATGGTGATTATGCAAGTGTCTCGATTGGTAGAGATCGCACTCCTAAAGAACGTCAGTATTTGCAGGAAGTTAGAAAGGAACTTGAAGAACGTAAGAAGAAAGGTGAAACTTCCTTGACCATCAAATACACCCATGGAATCCCTGCTATCGTTAAAGGCATATCAAAAAACGAATAAACTTTAAAGACCAGACCGATCTGCATGTTTACTTTCAGAATGTCAATGGTCTTAGAAGTAAGTTAAATATTTTGAAGCTCGCCGTTGCTGAAAGTAATTATGATATTATTATCCTCGTAGAGACAAACCTTGTACCCGATATAGATGATGCTGAACTTGGCCTTACACATTATCAGATCTATCGTTGCGATCGTTCAGATGAAACCTCAAACAAGATGAGCGGTGGCGGTGTTATTGTGGGTATTCATGACAGATTGGTCTCCCAAGAGATAGTGCATCGTGCTTGCCCTGTTGAGTGTGTTTTTGCATCGGTTAGATTTACTGGTTTTTCTATGTTTCTAAGTGCTGTTTATCTTCCGCCCAGCATGCCAGCCAGCCAGTATGTGGACTTCTGTGTAGCCTGTGAGGAGGCATTACTTTCTGCAGGCACAAAGGGGCCTATTCTTATAGTTGGAGATTTCAATTTGCCTAACAGGGACTGGACATGTTCCATGGATGCTGAGCGGGATTCTTCCTTTCGGTCTGTATTGGGTTTTGTTAACCTCTTTCACTTGCAACAGTTTAATGGGGTTAAGAATGACCGGGAAGTTGTGCTGGATCTTGTATTCTCCTCATTGAAGAATGTATCGGTTGAGCTGGCTTTGGATCCGTTGATGCCTGTCGAGTCCCATCATCCTCCTTTGGACATTGAAGTTGTGTGCAATGGCAATATGAAAACAAGAAATACAGTTAATAAGTATGATTTCAAAAGATGCAACATGGAAGCGGTCTTTCAAGACTTGCAGCTCTGGCAGTACCCTATTTTGGATGATTGTGAAGATATTGAGTATTCCTTTACACACTTTTGTACTAGCCTGAGTTCCCTAATTAAATCTCAGACTCCAATGAAAGGTTTAGGGAAATCTTCCTTTCCCTGTTGGTTCTCCCCGGAATTGAGGAGACTGGTACTGTTGAAGAGGAAGCTTCATAGTCAGTATAAGGCTACTTCTGATATGAATATTTACACGGAATTTAGTCGCGTGAGAGGGCAGTGTAAGGAACTTTCGTCACTCTGCTATCAGCTGTATATTGAGCGGGTGGAAGGAGCTATGAAGACCAATGTTAAGGCTTTCTGGGCTCACATAAATCATACTAAGGACTCTGCTAGGTTTAATGCTTGGATGTGTTACAATGGTAAGACTGCTGAAGGATCTCAGGACATCTGTGAACTCTTTGCCGATCACTTTTCTTCAGTGTTCAGGCCATCCACTAGGAGACCTTCCTATGGGGACTGCTTGACTATCGGTTCTTTCACTGAGTTCTCTGCCTCTTGTGACGAAGTTGAAAAGATCCTCTCTTCTCTAGATGTTAATAAGGGGCCGGGGCCTGATGACATACCACCCTCGATATTGAAGTACTGCAGTTGCATTCTTGCTCCCCACTTGACTTTATACTTCAACCGATTTTTGCACTTGGGTATCTTTCCTCAATGTCTGAAGACAAGCTTTATTACACCCATTTTCAAGAGTGGAGCTGTCTCCGATATAAAAAATTTCAGGCCAATTTCTATACAATCAACATTGGCAAAGGTGTTTGAATCTCTGGTTCTTGCTAGACTATCTTTTTTCTTTAAGAGTCACATATCTAGGGCCCAGCATGGCTTCTGTAGTGGTAGATCAGCTTTAACAAATCTGGTAATTTATCAGGATGATATTATATCAGCCTTTGCAAGAGGTCATCAAGTTGACAGTATATATATCGACTTCGCTAAGGCTTTTGACAGGATGAGCCATGTACATCTCTTGGCTAAGCTTAGCAATATGGGTGTCGCTGGACCCATGCTGCGGTGGTTTGAAAGCTATGTTAGTGGTCGTCACCAGAAGGTCAGATATAATGGGGCAACCTCTCGGGCCTTCCCTGTGCTTTCTGGAGTCCCTCAGGGCTCTCTGTTGGGCCCTGTATTGTTTACCATATTTATAAACGATTTGACTTATGTTATCAAACACTCAAAAATATTACTTTTTGCAGATGATGCTAAAATATATAATGAAGTAGCCTCAGAACTTGATTGCAGATTGCTCCAGGATGATTTGAATAACGTACTATTGTGGTGTTCTGAGAATGAAATGGAATTGAATGTATCTAAATGTGCAGTACTATCCTTCTCTCGAAGAACTGACACTCTGATCTTCAATTTTTCTCTTGGTGAAGAGCCACTTACAAGATCTTCTGTGGTCAAGGACCTTGGAGTTACAATGACATCTACATTGAGTCCCGACATTCATTTAGACTGTATTAGTAGGAAGGCAAGTTCGGCCCTTGGATTTATTATCAGAGTGTCCAAGGATGGTTTTTCTCCTGGAGCGTTAAGGACACTTTATATTCATCTAGTTCGCCCCATCCTGGAGTACTGTTCTCCTGTCTGGTCACCATATCAACTAGGCCACATTGATCTTCTTGAGGGTGTTCAGAGAAAATTTCTTCGGGTCATTGGTGTACAACTTGGATTTCGTTATGCGGATGTTCCTTTGGATGACCTAAGCCACCATCTTGGACTTCAATCCTTGGATTTCAGACGTAAAGTCCTTGATCTAATGCTCCTAAAGGGGATCATCTCAGCCACTGTGGACTCAACTGATCTGCTTGGGAGAATCGACATTCGTGCCCACCAGTCTCTTAGAACCAGACAACTTTTTGAAAGAAGATTCTGTCCAACCCAATATTCTTTCTTCAGTACCATACCACGTCTCCACCGTCTGGGGAACAGCCTTCCTGTTGACTTTGATTTTTTCGCTATGTCTGATGATGCTTTTAGGAGAAAACTCAGGAAACTCAGTGCTTTGTGAGCTGGCATGTCCTGCTGCAGTAACTTATGCATGTTGTATTTATTTATGTAGTAATTGTTGGTTTGTTGAATAATTTTTTTTTGTACATATTTTAGCTCATCTAAATTTTGTATATCTTGTAATTATTATCTGATAGCATGTATCTGTTTACTTTTCTGTCCTCACTATAAATGAATTAAGTTTTTTGTTGAAGCTGATATGCATTTGGTGTATGTTGTAGCTTTTGTGTGTTAATTATTCGTTGTAATTACATACTTTTACCTCTTGTTATGATCATTGTCAATATTTGTTACAAGCCATGTATATTTATCTATTGCTATGGCTTTTGCTAAAGTCATTATTATAAATTATATTGGTTCATTTTTTGCTATTTATGTGTAAGATTATATATATAAAGTCCAGTTGCATGTTTGGCTTGACCCATAGCTTGTAAGTAGTAGTTTGGTTTGAGTGATGTTGCATGTTTGGCTTGACCCTTTGTAACTGAGTTTGGATTTAGCCGTCTTTGTAGAATTATATTTGTAATATTGTTGTATATTGGTCCTCGACCGTTGGAAGTTGAAACAGAATATGTTAAGTTCTCATACATATATATATTTATCTTTTGAATTTGTTATATTATTGATTCATACTTTGCATGTTATGTTACAGGTTACCGTATTTAATATCATAAATTATTCTTTTATACTGAATATATTGTTGTTCATCTTGATGTTGGCTGCAAGTAAAATTACTGTATATTGTAAAATGGTGTTAACCGTATATGAATAAATAAATAAATAAATATTAAGTTCAACTAAAGTACTTTAAATTCATATTCAACTGATCATATAATTACGTATATGAAAATGCTTCTAGGTTTTAAGCTTTAAACGAACAAAAATCGTGTATGGTTTTAAAAGTTAAAAGATTTAATTGAGATTTTTTTTATAGTTATTTTTTATCGTAATTTAACATATATTGTTTATATTATTATGATTAAAGAACCGCTATATAATCGAAAACAACTCAGTTAACAATTTACAATTACGATCTTTATTATAAAATATATATTTTCTGACGGGGTGTCGAACTGGATATTCCATTATTATTAACCGGTTCTTGCTACATAATTACCACAAAACACAGTAATTAATTGAATTAAATGAATATCATACTTTAATAAAGATATTTATAATGTGTCACGTACAAGAAAGAATCGAATTATATCCTACCCTGGACTGTGGATGGAGTAGTTTTGAAAAATCACGTGAAAACGCTAATATCTTGCACCTATAAAAATGAAATTGGTGTATTAAAACGAATTGCTTGTGTTTAATGGCGTGCACACGGGGGATGGTGCCACAGTTGCATAGGCACTTGCTAATAAATAGACTTTTTTATTTTTTCGCTATAGAACTTAGGTGCGAAAATTATACTACTACTGAAGTAAAAGAGTTGTTTCCTTGGTCTGGCCGGTACTGAGTTTTACGTATGAGTTATATTGTTGTGTTTGTAATACGTTGTTCACGTTCCCTTCCTGCCTGCAGTTCCTCTCAGTCTCACTCTAGGTTAGGAGTGCTGTTCTTACTTCTTTGCTTGTTTGCAACCGTGTGTGCATTTGTTATTGTGCGCGGTGTGATTGGTGTACTTGCCTCGGCAGTACTTATATTATGCAATACAAGTGACATTGGTAGTGTAATATTACTTGTTACAAATAACTTATTGCAAGGTGCCAAAATGAAGGAAATAGTTTTATGGGCAGATTTGTTGTGAGAAAAGTGCTAGTAACCGACAAATCCTTTGATAGTGGTAATAGTTCTGCTAGTTCAAAATCGAAAAGTTTTAATGCTGATAATAACACCGTTGTGCAATTCTGGATGAACCATCATCATTGACATCTAGCCCTGGACTGAAATATTTCCTCACTCTGACGATCCTATTCGTGGAATTGCTTCGAATAGAACCGAGAAGCTTGATAGGTTATCTCGGGGCCCTTGTCAACCTTAACTCAAAATGAACCTTTCTAGTAAATTTTGACAAAAATTAGGAGTTTTTAACCAAGTCGGCATGCAAATTACAACTAGATTGAGTACAGTCCGACAGCAGGTTCAGTTATTTTGTTTTCATTGCCGTTTTATTATACCAACGATTCAGGAAAAAACGGTAACACATATCAAGATTTTGTTACAACGGGACTTAAAAGTTGGAAAACAATTAATGAGTGTTTCAAAACACATCTGGTTACAATATGCCACACTCAAATTTCAAAATCGTTTGCTAGTTTTGCTTCTTAAGAAGAAAATTCTTCAATCGGTATTTTCCGCATCAAAGAAAAAGAAGAGGTCTTATCCAAAATGCAGGTTGAAAAATAACAATCGTAGTATAATTGGTTGATATTTTAATGTATTTAGCCAATCCGTATAATCTTTTAGAGAGTATAGAGAAATTGAGGAAAACATTAATTAATAAAGGATTGTTTTTAAGTTTAGTTAAATCCTGAAGAAGTACGGTCCTGTTATGAGACAGCATTAAGACCCCGAATCGCCTCATACACCAGTAACAACATACAAAACAACCTGATAAAAGTCTTGCACAGGATTATTTTGAGAAATTAACCAAACAAAATGTAGAGTCGATTTTCCAGAAACTAAGCGAGGCACTTGTAAATTATTTAAAACTTATTGGTGTTCTTTAATTCTTTGTGTTTTATAGTGTGTCAACAATATCTGGATCCAATCACGGAGTTCAGAGATGTGTAAAGAGATCATGTCTGTACACTGTTATGGCCATTTCTTGAATCTAGTCTTCGTTGATGCGAGCACTTCAAGTAAAAAATTGCATGATTTTCAACTTCTTTGGAACTGTACAGACTTTATATTACTTTATAAAGGGTGTACACAAAATTAAAAGAATGTGATTCTGAGTTAACAACTCTGAAGTCCCTTTCTACAACTACGTGGACTTGTAGGGCAAAAGATGTTAAGCTTATGAAAATAATGTTTTGTTCTTGTCGAAACCCTACATTAGTTGTAAATATTTCATGAACTGAAAACATTCGATTTCATGTTGACTTTGGAAATCGCTCACCCAGTAACCTTCCTGATTTTAAAGTAAACAAAACACTTCAGAGTGAGGATCCCAGATAAATTAAACTTAAGTATTCAATTCTGCAAAAGAAGTTTTGTGAAAAGCTAGGTGTAGAGCTTCCTGTTTTTTTTTTTTTTTTTTTGTTTTTTTTAGAATAGAGAAGAAAAGTGTCGCTTTACATATTGACGAAACTGTCCAAAATTTTCACTATTTTGAAACTAAAGAAGACCAGGACAGATATTTGACATTTTACCCATTCATCGACTAAATATATATGGATATAGACGAACGATTTAACCCAGAAACGTGTGACTTGATAGTAGCAGTTGGGAAACTTTTCAAGATGAGGGCGACTTGAAAATAGTTAAAAACCAATGTCTGCCTGCACAGCATCCAAGCAGAACAACTACTACAGAGCTGCAAAACGTTTGACAGTGAAACTCTCCCAAAGGTAGGCCTAGTAATAATTAAAATTCTTAATTCTTTTGAAACAAAATGTTAAAAGATATAAGTTATTATATTTCAGCCTCTTACCGAAGCTCTCATCAGATAAAAGGTGAGGTAATAAGGCAATTGTAATAATGTAAAAACTGTCAAGTTTTTATAATTAGAAGATGATTTTGTTGTGAAATGTTAATATAAAATATAACTTTAATTTAGTAATAACTTAAATAAAGTTATGTGTTCAGGCTTGTCAATGGATATGACTTGTTGATGAGTCTGTCACATAATAATTCTAACAGCATAGTAACATGTAATGTAATTGTATTTTTAGCTACAGGTATCTCAAGGACAGCCTTGAAGAAATGGTTAGCGTGGCTTAGTGTTAAACATCGCACCAACCTCCCGAGTTTTTTGCCGCTCCGCATTGAAACTGTTACGGTAATATCAGTGACACATGCTTCATAAGAGAGCTTTTCATAGCGAAACACTACTAAAACAAAGCTACACAATGACACTACTACAACAATGACACAAGAGGGGTTGTTGTTTTTATGCTGCCGGTCATTAAATAAGAACTTGCCGTGAATGTAATATTACTCACTATTTAAAGTATCGATTCCTGGGAAAGGCGAATGTAATTGTAATTTTTCAACAAGTGTTTTTCTGTATTTCAAATCAATTATTCTATTTAATTCTCATGTATTGTCTTAAATTTATTTTTCCTTAATAAAAATGGTTGCTTACAATCAAAGATGTGTATTTGTCATGACACACTTACCTATAGCCCATTGCAAATTAGTGCTATGGGTTGCAAGAATTCTGTGTTTAAAACAATGGTCAAAAAGCTTCAAAATTCATAATTTGAAGTACAATCTTCAATAGTAGTTAATACCCCCCCCCCCTGGTATGTCAGGCACCTCCAAAGCATGAACTCTGCGCACGCTTATTATGCTCATGTTACATCTCGTTTCACAGAAAAATAGTAGAAAGTTCTCTTGATGTTACTGTTGCTAAGTGTAATCCATATTGAGAAAATGAAAGAAGCACATAAAGTTACAATAAATTAAACCCTTCACGTGGTGATGGGGAGACATATTCTACATGAGGTTTCCGTGGATTCAATTTAAAGAGATAGGTTTTTAATTGTATGATCACATAAACCCCACTAATTAGTAAGAACAGGACACGCAAAAGCTAGGAGACTGTAAGGACATTTTTCAAATTTATGTATATATTTCAATCAAGCTCTATAAAGGAACCAAATTTATGCCTGAATGTGACGAAAGCCCGGATTTTTAATGTCTATCATGATACATAGAAATAGCACAGATACAGACACAAAAACATTACAACACAACATAATGCACGTGGTAGTTGATTTTCAGATAGTTTATAGTTTGAATCAATATCTGAATCAAACAACAAACCACAAAAACATTATGAAATTATGATGTTAACTACAATCGCATATTATTTATGTACAATCGTTAAAAGAATAAATACCAAATGTGAAATGAATCTTAAGGTAACGTACAGGCGATTTAGATCAATGGATATATTTTTCTTCCAAAGCTACTGGTTACAATCTGAAATTAGCAACTTTTTGTGATACTGTTTATGCTGGTGATATGGCAGTCAATAAAGTTCTACATTTTACGTTTTCATTTGTTTGAAGTTTATTTTTGACGATGGAAGGATTGTGAATGAAACAGGATTTTTTCCGGACATTTCCCATCGTTCAGTGAAATAAAAAAAAATCAGTAACACTACTTCGATATCTGCAATCTGATCTCTTCTTCAGGTAAATATAATACTCCTACAGGTGACACTGAAAATAGTAGTATTACAGCCTTGCCAGATGTAGATATATTTGAGATTATATAATTACAGCTTTATATTTATGTATTGTATATATAACATATGAATTATACATTTGCATACTGCAAAATATTACTACCAAGCGCGTGCATAATTTTCATTCAACTAATGCATATCCTAAGTTTTTTATTATATTTTTTATCTACAAAACAAATCAATTTAATAAATAGTGCGTTTTATTCATGTATACACTGTAGTTTATTATTGTTAATGACATTTTTAATAACCTAAGCTAATGAATGCTGACATATTTTTGTTTATATAAGGCATATAAAAGAGTAGTAACTCCTGAAGTACGTTGAAGTGATGACGTTCATGAGCACATCCTTGAAGACAGTTCCCAAAGGAGATACATTTGTGTGATGCCAATTATAAAAGTATTATATTTAATTTGATTTTTGAAACTCCCAAGATTTGCATATACAATTTATAGGTTAATGAATTTAAAAATCATTACCAATGAATGTGCAACTTGAATTGTCCAATTTAAATTCTTTTTCCAAAATGTGTTCAATTGGGGGGAGGTCTTTTTTCTCTCTTAGTTGAAAGGTAATTCATACTTCCTAACCCCCTCTGAACCTACCATCCTCCCACACTAAAATGTATTACCACGCCTCTGCCGTGTTCCCAGATGATTTTCCCTCCTGCCCCTTTGTCTCGGCTACTTACCAGGAAAACTTACCAGAGCATGATAAAAGGCATCCCTTGTGAGCTTTAAAGACAGGTAACGTCAAAACACCCAACCTAATTGGCTACATTGACCATACTGGTTCTCACAAAAAACAGTATCGCGCTGTACAGAATCAAATCCTACTTATAACATTAATTGTAATATGTCCAATTACTTTTTATATTTCTTTTTAATTTGGTCGTCTTTCACCATGTTTTTTTTTCTTTTGCAAACAGATTATATTTAAAAGCCCCTTTAAGTTATTTTTCGATACTTAGTAAATAAATGTTTTCAGTTCTCCCAATTTTTAAATTTATTTTTTTTACTCTATTACGCTATTATTATTTGTTTACAAAATGGCGATCACCTAAAAATTGTTATATTAAACTTTGCAAACCCCGTCATATAAAAAAGGCAAAACAGTCGTTAAACTCCATCCCAAACAGATAAGACTCTTATGCTTTATTTTTATGATAAGAAAAACTACTCTGAAACTGAAGACACATGTAAATTCTTTCAAGCTTATTTGAACACTTAATTACAGTCTCTCAATAATTTTTCGTTCAATTTTGAACTAAAAAGGGTATCAAAATGTCTGTCGTCGTCGAAAAATGTCTTATTACTTTCAAATAGTTTAAGTTGGTTGTATTTTTAAGTATTATGAATGCGAATACAAACACTCTCTGTTTAGGTAATTATCATTCAATTATGTTAGGAAAAGAAGAGGGCTGAGAACTGATCCTTGAGGAATGCTAAAAGTTCTCGTGTAAAAAAATTCAGTTTTAAAATAATAAGGCACATGCATAGGATCACCACTGTACCTGTTCTGAGACTAAGATGATACCGCAGGTTGGTAGCACTGTAGACACGAACAAGTGAGTGTGTGTACCTCACGATGTACACGGGACTTGGGGCTGGTTGGTGTCGGATTCGATCCGGTCATGGAGACTGACTTCGAGTTGCAGCACCGAGCATCACCGGATGTCTAAACAAAATATCAGATTTCGCACCAGAACAGGTGTAAAGTGGGATTTAGAGACGTTTCCTAAACTTCCGTCACTATAATTCCGTTTGAATTAATTCTTTTTCATTAGTTGTGAGAAATTTAATTCATAATTGTTTAAAGTGTGTGTGTGTGTGTGTGTGTGTGTGTGTGTGTGTGTGTGTGTGTGTGTGTGTGTGTGTGTGTGTGTGTGTGTGTGTGTGTGTGTGTGTGTGTGTGTGTGTGTGTGTGTGTGTGTCCAGCTAAAACAAATATAGAACTTGGAAAATAAATTATTATTTATAATTGTGTTGAACTTAAAAATTAATTTGAGTTTTAAGAGTTTTGTTCGCCTTTTTGATTATACATTTGTAGAATAATTAATTTAGTGAAATGTAACGCATAAAATTGTAATATAACGTTATTTACGTCCCTTCTTAATTTTCTGGTATAATTCTCAGGGCATAGACTAACTAATTAAAGTAACTAAAGTAATTAATTAATTCTACTCTATTGCTAAGCAATATACATTTAGTTTCAGAAAACATTAAATAGACTCACTCACATAGATCATTAGTGAACGTGAACACTGAGTTATATACTTAGACAGAGAAAGATAATCATGGGTGTACACTTTGGGGAGCATGCCTCCTCAATTCAAGCCGTACCGACATTTCTGAAAGACAAACATTTAATTGCACCAAATAGTTTGTTATAAGCTAGAACACAATTATGAGGTCTTAAAGCTCAACAATTTCCCTAGAGAAGATTCTTGAGCCCTAATTTCTAAAGGTTATTTTATACTTCTTAAATAAGCCAATGTGTCATCACCCCCATCCCTCTGAAATAATGTTCTATATACACCAATAAGATGCGTGTATGTATGTGTGTATATATATATATTCATTTATTTATATACGTTCTCTAGTATTAACATCTATCGCGTCTCGTACTTCCTGACAGTTTGCTAGTAATTGTGAGTTGCTAAATAAAGTTTGTAGCCACTCTTGTGTTATCCGACTCTTATAGTTTTTAAACTCACCAACTAATTATGACGTTTCCATAGGGTGATTTATAAAACCAACGTATCTAACAGTATAGTTTTAGATTACAGATACTTTTTTGATAAAACAACATTTTTCTTGCGTTTTTTGTGCTTCTAGAAGTATTGAAATGTTACATTTGTTTGCTTCATTCTATTCTTATACATAATTCACATTGATCCGACAAATTGTGTTGAGATAGACGGGTGTAGGGTGACCGGGTGATGTGTATTGTGCACAGGGCGACAGTGACCCCGGAGGAGGGGGGGGGGGGGGCAAGTGCCCAGACGAGAGGGAACATAATACATTAAAACGAGAGAATAATGATAAGCAAATACAAATATGTTGTATTTCTAACTTTTAAAAAATGTACTTTGGAATGTAAAATGTTTCCTACGCTCAAGATATACCATTTCATCCATAACGTGTAATGCCTAATGTTATAATAATTTAGTAATATGAAGGAAACTGGATTTTTGAGACATTTTGCATCGTTCAGTAATACAAAAAAATCAATAAAACTTCGCTTCGAGATCTAGAAATCTAATCCCTTCCTCAGGTGACACATAGCTACAGTCTAGGATAAATTAAAAAAATCATAACAGAGCATTGTGACACTTGTAAGTCAGGAAACACAACTACCTTGAATACAGGTTACAATAGGTCTGGGCTAACCAAACAATCACAGAGAACTGACCAAAGGCCAATAAAATAAATCAAATTGCGATTTTCACGGCAGAAATAATACGGCGACAAAAATGAAACGGGAATGGGCCTTTTTATTATTGGTTCATGCTAGATTAACTTCTTTAAAATTCATAGTGTCACTTCGGATTGGTCCATTACAAATCTCTAATCTGTTTGATACTTTTAGGTTTCCTTTGTTAGTTCATTTTTCAGAATTAGCAACCAAATAAGTCTATTTTTTTAGTAATCTGAAATGGTTTAGTAGTCCAGCCGTCCCTCCACATCACCACATCTATTTGCTCGAAGAAAATGTCCATTGCATGAATTCACTTTACGATATATTATGTTGGCTTCATCTCACTCCGTATGCTTGTTAAAACCGGTGTCATCACCATATGTTATACTGTACACAACACACAACAATGGCACGTGTCCGTAATCATGTTATTCTTTCAAATCGTCAATCGTTAATAACGAAAACTAAACATGGGGAATGAGGGGATACAAAAGACAAAAATTACGGGAGACATTTTTTACATCTTGATTTTGCAGGTTGTTTGTACTTTTTGTCCTAGCTTGAGTTACTTTATAAATCTGCTGTCTTTGAACTTTATCTCACAAATGGTTTGGGGGGGGATAGTTTTGCACGGGGCGACATAATAGCTAGCGACGGCTCTGGAGGTGTCCTCCTATACATTCTGAAGCGGCAGCCACGCCCGTGTATGAAATGAATAGGCCTAGTCTACGTTACAACAGGAAGGAAACCACCATTATCTCCCTATTACAAGCTATACGCTCTATGCATTCTCATGTAGAGTCAGTGGCGTATATAGAACATTATTTCGGGGGGTCGGTCTGATTCACCTGTGGTTTAGTAAGTATAAAATATCTTCCAAAATAGAGGCTCAGAAATCTTCTGACTGAACATTTTTTTAGATGTAAGACATCATAAATGTGTTCTAGCTTAAAAATAACTACTGAATGCAATTTTAACACATTCACGACGTAGGTGATAACTACCTTCGTAATTAAGTGGCGTGTTTATATCGGTAAAATCTGTCAGAAATGCGTATGATGTTTTTTTGCTTAAATCACTAGACAGCAGTTATAAAATATGTGCAAAACTATCAAAACGTAAATTAAACAATTTTTTGATGAACTTTTATACATATATGTGCGTGTACCACGTGTGGTACACGACGCGCTGAACTAATAAGACATTAATCTACCGCGTCGTGTACCACACGTGGTACATGTGTTGCTTCTAACCTGCGTCTAGCTAGACATTTAGCGAGCATCGTTTGGCGCGCTTTTGTTTTTCTTCTGTCAGTCTGGTTTGTTAATTTGTAGGTTAATACTGCTAGTGACTGGGTGTATGTTGAATTGAAAGTTATTTTGTGGTGTTTTGTAGTGAAATTGTAATAAAATGGACGAACAAGAGATCGATGATGCTCTTGAAGGCCACAGTGATTGTGAACTTACTGATTTTTCTGTGTCGGGGAGCGAATACTTACCTTCTGAAGCAGATAGTTAGGATTCAAATGCAGACGGTAATGATGAGGAACTTGATGCAAATGAAGTAAGTCATGCATTAAATATCGAAGAAAATGTAATTGTTACTTCAGATGACGTAAGCCTTCAGAATGCAGTTCTTTATTTCTCACAAAATATAAGCTTAGGTGATGAATTAGGTGTAAATATTTATGAAAATAATACAATATCAGAATTAGAAGAACCTTATCAGCAAAATAATGAAACCGCCAATGGCGATGTGCCCGAAACTGATGATGGGCCAAATGGTGAAAACTGAAACAAGTACCAGTAATGATGACGATGGTAATAAGTGGGACGACATAAAGAGTACTGTCAGACAATTTCCCTATACTGACAATGAAGGGTTAGTGTATGATTTTGACATATCAAATCCTGTAACAGTATTAGAGCAGTTTTTACCAGACGATTTTATTAACCTCATCGTAGAAGAAACAAACCGATATGCCCGGCAAGATATTTCAAACAATATCCCCAAACATAGGTCTTTTATGAGGCAGTGGATTGACTGTACTAGTGGAGAAATAAAACAATTTCTAGGGATTTTGATTGTGATGGGGATGTGCCCTTTGCCTCAAATAAGGTTTTACTGGTCAAATGACACCATGTTTAAAAATGACTTCATAAAACAGGCTATGAAGAGAGAGCGGTTTGAAATGCTTCTTCGATGTCTTCATTTTCATAATAATGAAGAAGCAGTAGGCGAAGAACCCAGGATGAAAAAGCTCCAAAAACTGCAGGTCATGTTAAATGATAGATTCAAAGCTGTCAGGATTCCAGGTGAAACTGTAGTTATAGATGAGACCATGGTCTCGTGGAGAGGCAGGCTTAATTTCTGGCAGTACTTGCCGGACAAATCGCACAAATATGGTGTAAAAATATACAAGCTTTGTTCTCCTGATGGCTATACCTGCAAGTTCAAAATATACGTAGGTAAAGGTGACATTACATCTGGAAAAGGCCACAAACAAAAAATAATGCTGCATCATATTCATGATTTCTTAGGCCACGGCCGTTTGCTGTACGCTGATAATTATTACAACAGCGTCGAGTTAGCTGAGGCCTTGCTTAAAAGAAAAACTTACCTTTGTGGTACCTTGAGAAAGGATTTGAAGTCCAATCCGAAGACAGTTATAAGCAAGAAATTGAAAAAGGGTGAAGTGTATGCGCAGGAGAACAAACAAGGTGTAAAAAGTAATCAGCTGGGTCGACAAGAGGCGAGTAAACTTGATAAGTACTCGACCTGAGGATGGGGACAACTTATTGCCCAGTAAAAAAACCAATAGAAAATAACGAACTAATCATGAAACCTAGCTGTGTTTTAGCTTACAATGATGCCAAAAAGGGCGTAGACGTATCAGACTAAATAAGTTCGTATTATAGCGCATTGAGAAAAACGTCTAAATGGTACAAGAAGGTTGCACTAGAGTTATTGCTGGGTACATGTGTTGTGAACGCCTTTGTGGTATTCAACAGTGTTAGGGAAAAGAAAGCTAAATGGGATATGCTAAAATTCCGATCTGTTTTGGCAAGAAAGCTTGTAGAGGAAAACAGTAACTGTAATCCTGCTTCTAACCAACTCTCAACACCTCCGATTTCAGGTAATCTTATTTATAACTAGTGTATTTAATTTAAATTATATAATCTGAATCGGTATTGTTTTAGGAAACAGAACAAATAGTTTGCACGTAAATTAGGCCTCAAAGTCTGTACAAACAATTTTAATTATAAGCTTCTTGAACATTTGACTAACCATATTTTCAACATTTAATGTGCTGTTTTCAGAAAGACGATTACCTACTCAAAAAACACGAATTAGTTAAGAGAGATGGCCTGGCTAAGCAATCAAGAAAACGACGACGTTTACCTTGCTATGAGTCTCTAGTTGCCTGTCATGGGACAACAGAAGGCAGAAAACGTTTGCAAGAGAGTTACAACTTTCTGCAGACTGCACAGATAATCCAGCGATGTGTTTGGACTGTTTCAATAACAAACATTAGACAAAAAAATTTCATGTAGATTTAGGGTTTTTTTAATACTCAGTTATTTTCATTACTTTATTTAAATTTACGAAGTATTTGTTAGGTTAGACTTGTCACTTTCTGCTGATTAAACTCATAACTTATAACGCGAGCAACTTTTTTATCTACCCGTAATAACTACTCTAAATGTATGAATATACGAGAAGTTTAAGAACATAAAGGTTTACAGGTTCATCTTTGCTGATAGGCTTATTAGCTATCACAAACACGGCAAACAACTATTCAGATACTATGCAATTTTTTTACACCAATTTTGGGAAAAACGAGTTTGCATTGAATGAAAAATATTATAAGAGTTTTATAGATGGCGTAGACAGAAATGTAGAACCTTCTAGGCAAACGTTACTTTCAGAGAGCCATTTGAAAATGCATTGTTCGTGTACCACGGGTGGTACATTACGCGCTGCTGTAATGTGGGCCGTGCTCCACACGTGGTACACGACGCGCTCGTGCGAAGATCGCCGTGTACCACACGTGGCGCACGTCGTCGTGAATGTGTTAATGTATGTCTTTCAATATTTCGGGGAAGAGGCTTGGGCCCCCTGAGCCCCCCCCTTATATACGCCTATGTGTAGAGTATAGTAATTTTTATTGTTGATCTCAGAAATGTTTTTAAAGATGGCCTTTTTTTCCAATCGTCATAATTTGTACATTAGTATCATGTCTTGGGTTTAGACAACTGCAGAAGGGGAATGATACAAGCTCTCGAAACGTTGTTAAAATTTTTGTAACATATAAAGATATTAAATATCCCAAATCCTGATATTATTT